>NW_025959603.1:0-33285 GCF_023159225.1 Perognathus longimembris pacificus
GCATTTCCTGCAAGGCTCGCTCAGCCTCAGCTTGGTTTTCTGCCGTGGGATAGCCGCTCTGTGATGCAGCACCAATGATCCCAGAGATCAGGCTGCAGAGCTGGTTGCCCCGGGTGCGGAAGGCAGCCAGGCCGCCCACCGTAGGTCCCTGTGCTGCTGGTCAGAGGCGTCCAGCCTGCTGGCTGAGCCGCAGCACCTCCTCCTGGAGGGCGAAAAGGCTCCGAAGCCGCACCTGGCCTTCCTCCTCGTGCAGCCGCTCCAGCTCTGCCTGTTTCCTGCGATGTCGCTCTGCCTCCCGAAGCTTCAGGTCGAGAATCTCGGCTCTGTGGCGATGCTCAGCTTTGAGCTTCTCCTGCTGGCTCAGGGCTTCTCTAGTATTCTTCTCCATGACTTCCCGCAAGTCCTGTAATTCTTTCTGTCGCTTCAGTGCTTGCTGTTCATCAAACCGTCTCAGCTGTTCACGCGCCATCTCTGAGAAGGCTCGCAACTTCCTCTCTTGCTCCTCCTGCCACATGATGGCTAGAGCGACAGCTCCTCGGACCCGGATCC
The DNA here is from genome assembly GCF_023159225.1 of Perognathus longimembris pacificus. Taxonomy (NCBI): domain Eukaryota; kingdom Metazoa; phylum Chordata; class Mammalia; order Rodentia; family Heteromyidae; genus Perognathus; species Perognathus longimembris. Next base: position 550 of record NW_025959603.1, read on the forward strand.
ACCTGAATTTCTCAGCACCACAGCCTCCTGGCGTCCAAACCTCCAGAGGCCTGGTTTGGCTCCGGCCCTCTCCTCTGGCTGGTCTGCTTGTCTCCGCACTGCACCCTCGGCTGGCTGGCTGGCTGGCTGGTCACCTCCTTTCTCCTCCTCGTGCTCTTCTCTTCTCCTCCTTTTCCTCTGGAAGTCCTGCCCTTCTTATCTTGCCACCTAGGCAGTCTGAGGGTGGGGCTTCCGGTCCCCTCAAGGTGGGGCGGGATCTCCTCTTTCTTTCCCACTGGGGCGTGGCAATTACACCAATGTGGGGAGGGGCTTCTTCCCCTCAGGTTATTCCACACATCAGTGCTCATTTGCATGGTTAGCAAGTATTCCACAAACTTGATGTCTGTAATATGGAGGTCAGATATGGCCAGCACCATCATTAGCTGTTGAGGGGTGTCATGTTGACTCCATCTCAGTTAAAAAGAGCAGAAGCCCACTCCATCTTCGCTAAGATATCCGCAGCCCTATGCAGGCAAGGTGAAACCTGTGCCCTCCCTTGAGTGGGTGATTCCACCTGCATCACATGAGCCCCGGCAAATCCATGCCCCAAGTCTGAACTCAAATGATAGGTTGCTTCAAACAGTTGCTATGAGGCACAGCGTACCTCCATTGGCCACCTGCATGTGACCTGGCATGCTCTGTAAGGGTTTAAGCTCACGGGCCACATTGTGTTTGCCTTTAGAACCCACCCTGAGTGTGGCTCGGGGCCCAAGGTTCCAGTTCCCGAGTCTAGGCTGCGGCCCTGGCCAGCCAATCTGCTCTTTCAGGTTGCTGGGCCGTGACCCTGTCTGGTCAGTATAATTTTTCCTTCCCAGTAAACCCATCTTTTTACTTGAGACTGTCTCTCAGTGTCGGACTCTTGCAGGGATGGGGAATTTTCCCACACGCACACTCGGACCCCATTACAGTCTGGTCCCCTCCCTTGGGCAGACCCCATTACAATTACATTAGACATGGCTGTTGATGTGTTCTAGGAATGTATAGCCCATTGCCCAGGATTTTCCTCTTCAGTGGGTACCATGATATCATGGTACCACCACGTCACTACCTGGGAGTTATCGCTGCTCTTTATCTTCAGCACTGTTATGCTTGGAGCCACCTAATGGCCCTCATTCTAGATAGCTAATTCTTGGGGGCCTTGTCGGCTGGCAGCGTGCTGGCCCACCTGAATTCAGGTGAATGGTGGGGGCAGTCCCGGCCCCCTGTGAGGTCCTGACCTTCCTGCTGGGGTGTGGTGGGGGTAGGGTGATGTTGAGCAGGGTGGAAGAAGTCCTAGCTAGCTAATTCTGAATGGACTTGCTGATCTCGGTTGTCTTGAGTCCGCTGGGCATTGGCCACTCAACCTTTGCTGCACATTGTTGTATTCCGAGAGCGAGAATAATCCGTTGAGGCACAACTTAAGGTGGGAAGGAGTTTTATTTCCAAAGGGATATTATTTACAATGTAAAGCCCAGAACCAGAACCAGAGCCACCTCCACCTCCTGATGCTTGCCTGCGACTACCTTATCCTGGGTGAGTTACCCAGAACCCAGGCCTGAGACCTGTCTTGACCTGAACTCTGAACCTCCACTTTAATTTCTTTTATTTTCTGTTTTCTTTTTGTGGAGCAAAGGGACAGTTTAGTGTACAACACAAAGCAGCCACAGTACTAGGAAGTTGAGCTTCATATTCCTAACCACGACACAGAACAACTGGACATTCTCATGTGGAGCTGAAAGGAAAAAAGGGAACGCCCCTGTATGCAAATTCACAGGCAAATCTCATCCGCTTGATAATCTCTGGTTTCCATTGACTGGATGGCCACCAAACGGCCCTCATTCTACATAGCTAATTCTTTGCCTACAGAGGAGAGCCAATGGTGAGCTTGTAACTGGTGTTTCACTAGTTACTTACTCTTCTTGAGTCTGTTTCACTAAAGAGAACGTGATACTAGACGAGCTTCAAGGAATAGTCCTGCGCCATTTCCAGGAGTCCTTCCCAGAATATGAAATCCTTAACCATGGGATCTAACATCAAAGTGTCCTTGTTAGGACACATGACCTTTTCCTTGAATGAGTTTTGTGCATCTGCTGTTGTATTTTCATCTTGAAGCTGCACTGGGAATGGGCCCTAGACATTTCACCTTGGTTAAAAGAGGAAAGATGTTAAGAAGTGGGCACACATATTAGCGAAAGGAAGGCAGTGCAGATTCTTCCTCTGACTCGGGTAAGGAGCAAAGCTTTGCGTGGTTTCTCCATGCCACGATTTGCTCACCGACAGTTCCTGGGTGGAGTCCAGATTCACAACCAGCAGAGCCTTCTGGATTTTAGAGACGGAGTGGGACAGAATCCGCAGCTCCCTTGGGCACAGCTGGATGCTCTATCCTCAGATCAGCTTCTTGAGTAGCTAGGTGTACAAGTGTGAGACAGTGGCACCTGGCTTTCCATACCTTAAAGGGGATCTTATGTGGTTTTCTAGTTTGGGGAATATATCTGAACAGGGGTGCGATGGAGGGAGAGAGGTAAAAATTGTGGCCTAAGACCAGCTCAGAGAAATGACTAAAGTATCCAACTTTCTGAAACATACTGGACAACAAGGAAGAGACAATAGAGATAAAAATGATCAAGTGCGTGTAGGGGTTTTTAGCTCCCCCCAAGCCCCCCTTTCCCCCCACCCCCCGCCGGGCTCCCCTGACCTGCGGAAGAGATGGGGAAGGCACGCCCCCCCACCATACAAGCCAAGAAAGGCAAGGGCCAACAGACCACCCCCACCCAGCCCTCCCTCACCAGTGGACAATCAGACGCATATGGGAGTCAGTCGGTGCAAGATCTCGTTTATTGGGGGGAACACGTGTAACTAATACAAGACACAGGAGCCAATCGGGTCAAAGATCGGCAGGAAGGGGCGGGGTGTAGCTGCACCTATCTAGGGACTGTAAGGGGAGGCCTGAGCATGTCTGGAGACCAACCCTTGAGGCGGCCTGATTTTTCATGACAGCCCACAGAACCGCCCCTCCAGGTTCACTGTCAGATGCCATCTTAGCCACACGTGGCCCCGGGGCTGGGAAACAGGCGGGGCCAGCTAGTTGACTTCCTCTCCCCTGTGACCAGGGCGTGTCCCACACTGCTCAAACCTCTTGAGAACTTTTGCAAAAGTAAGCAAGGCCAGTTCTATTGAGTCAATCATGTGGACACCTTCAGCAGTTACTGAATCTGCAAAGATACAGCCAAGATATTGTAGCCCATGCAAACCTCTTCTAGTTCCATAGTGCAGGTATAGAAGCACACTAAAATTCTAAATCAGACACGCCTTCTTCCAGATACAGCTGTCTTCAGTTGCTTTGCTGTTGCCTCTCTGCAACCTTACGGTGAGGATAGGGACGCAGTGAGATCAGGAGCCCCAGAAGGAAGAAGTCAGAAAGCCCTTGGGGACAGGAATCTCCTTGCACTGCAAACATTTCTCCAAGAACTGCTTCAGACGTACAAAGGAACCCATCTGTCCTGGACTTGTGATGGCCTCAATTCTGGGGAAGTAGTCCTCCTGAATGAGAAGTATCATCTTCCAGAACTGGACCTGGTACTGCTTCATGAGGGCATTCCCACACACCTCCAAGAAGTCCAAAAGGAGGGTGGCTGTCACATCTGCTAGAGGTTCCATGTTTAAGATTTGTGCTAACCAGCGCCAGCCATGATTTAAGCCATGAGGGTGAGTTGCTTGTTGGTTTCCATATGGCCAGCGGAGCTGGATGATGGCCGCATACAGACGGATCATGCCAGACATGCGCTTCAGGAAGTTGTCCTGCGCTTCCATCTTGGAGTCTTTCACTTGGTAGCCAAGCATTCGCTGATAGTCCTCCAGAGCCATGCCCTCCTTGAAAGCAGGGTAGAATGGAACCGAGAAAGGGCACTTCTTATAGAGATGAGCGAGGATGAGGTTTCCCACTCTAGGGTGAAGCTCCCAGATCCCAGACGCCACCACTGCCATGGGGAACGCTGCTTCATGGTGAGAGGCCACCTCCACCTCGCCTTGTTTCACAAACTTCTCTGCCACTTTGTACTGAACAAAGTCCAGAGCTTGTGGGTGAAGGGTGACTGACACAGAGCGCCCAGCAGACTGCACCGGCTCTCCAGAGAGCAGACCGTTGATCTTGTCAAAGACTTCCTTGAGTTTCGAGCCTGCAATCGTGGAGATTTGGCTGACTGGGATAGTGGCGGCCTTGTGCAGGTCCATCTTTAGTTTCTTCATCTGACTGTCCTTGCTGCTGCTCAGGCCTTCAAAGGACAACACACACTGAGCAGAGGCCTCCTGCAGCTGTTGGTACCACTGCATGGTACTGTCTTCCCCGTTCACTTGGAGCTCTTCGTTCTGTGTCCCTCCTGGGTCCTGGCTGGGGACCGGGGATGGGGTGGGGGCCCACGACCCCTGTTGCATCTGCCATTCTTGCAGCTTGAGTCGGGCCTCCTCTTCATCCTGCCGTTTCTTGTCTTCACAGGCCCTGGTCATTTCCCGGGCTAAGTTCCTGACAAGATCCCGCATTTCCTGCAAGGCTCGCTCAGCCTCAGCTTGGTTTTCTGCCGTGGGATAGCCGCTCTGTGATGCAGCACCAATGATCCCAGAGATCAGGCTGCAGAGCTGGTTGCCCCGGGTGCGGAAGGCAGCCAGGCCGCCCACCCGTAGGTCCCTGTGCTGCTGGTCAGAGGCGTCCAGCTGCTGGCTGAGCTGCAGCACCTCCTCCTGGAGGGCGAAAAGGCTCCGAAGCCGCACTTGGCCTTCCTCCTCGTGCAGCCGCTCCAGCTCTGCCTGTTTCCTGCGATGTCGCTCTGCCTCCCGAAGCTTCAGGTCGAGAATCTCGGCTCTGTGGCGATGCTCAGCTTTGAGCTTCTCCTGCTGGCTCAGGGCTTCTCTAGTATTCTTCTCCATGACTTCCCGCAAGTCCTGTAATTCTTTCTGTCGCTTCAGTGCTTGCTGTTCATCAAACCGTCTCAGCTGTTCACGCGCCATCTCTGAGAAGGCTCGCAACTTCCTCTCTTGCTCCTCCTGCCACATGATGGCTAGAGCGACAGCTCCTCGGACCCGGATCCACCTGAATTTCTCAGCACCACAGCCTCCTGGCGTCCAAACCTCCAGAGGCCTGGTTTGGCTCCGGCCCTCTCCTCTGGCTGGTCTGCTTGTCTCCGCACTGCTCCCTCGGCTGGCTGGCTGGCTGGCTGGTCACCTCCTTTCTCCTCCTCGTGCTCTTCTCTTCTCTCCTCCTTTTCCTCTGGAAGTCCTGCCCTTCTTATCTTGCCACCTAGGCAGTCTGAGGGTGGGGCTTCCGGTCCCCTCAAGGTGGGGCGGGATCTCCTCTTTCTTTCCCACTGGGGCGTGGCAATTACACCAATGTGGGGAGGGGCTTCTTCCCCTCAGGTTATTCCACACATCAGTGCTCATTTGCATGGTTAGCAAGTATTCCACAAAACTTGATGTCTGTAATATGGAGGTCAGATATGGCCAGCACCATCATTAGCTGTTGAGGGGTGTCATGTTGACTCCATCTCAGTTAAAAAGAGCAGAAGCCCACTCCATCTTCGCTAAGATATCCGCAGCCCTATGCAGGCAAGGTGAAACCTGTGCCCTCCCTTGAGTGGGTGATTCCACCTGCATCACATGAGCCCCGGCAAATCCATGCCCCAAGTCTGAACTCAAATGATAGGTTGCTTCAAACAGTTGCTATGAGGCACAGCGTACCTCCATTGGCCACCTGCATGTGACCTGGCATGCTCTGTAAGGGTTTAAGCTCACGGGCCACATTGTGTTTGCCTTTAGAACCCACCCTGAGTGTGGCTCGGGGCCCAAGGTTCCAGTTCCCGAGTCTAGGCTGCGGCCCTGGCCAGCCAATCTGCTCTTTCAGGTTGCTGGGCCGTGACCCTGTCTGGTCAGTATATTTTTTCCTTCCCCAGTAAACCCATCTTTTTACTTGAGACTGTCTCTCAGTGTCGGACTCTTGTAGGGATGGGGAATTTTCCCACACGCACACTCGGACCCCATTACAGTCTGGTCCCCTCCCTTGGGCAGACCCCATTACAATTACATTAGACATGGCTGTTGATGTGTTCTAGGAATGTATAGCCCATTGCCCAGGATTTTCCTCTTCAGTGGGTACCATGATATCATGGTACCACCACGTCACTACCTGGGAGTTATCGCTGCTCTTTATCTTCAGCACTGTTATGCTTGGAGCCACCTAATGGCCCTCATTCTAGATAGCTAATTCTTGGGGGCCTTGTCGGCTGGCAGCGTGCTGGCCCACCTGAATTCAGGTGAATGGTGGGGGCAGTCCCGGCCCCCTGTGAGGTCCTGACCTTCCTGCTGGGGTGTGGTGGGGGTAGGGTGATGTTGAGCAGGGTGGAAGAAGTCCTAGCTAGCTAATTCTGAATGGACTTGCTGATCTCGGTTGTCTTGAGTCCGCTGGGCATTGGCCACTCAACCTTTGCTGCACATTGTTGTATTCCGAGAGCGAGAATAATCCGTTGAGGCACAACTTAAGGTGGGAAGGAGTTTATTTCCAAAGGGATATTATTTACAATGTAAAGCCCAGAACCAGAACCAGAGCCACCTCCACCTCCTGATGCTTGCCTGCGACTACCTTATCCTGGGTGAGTTACCCAGAAACCCAGGCCTGAGACCTGTCTTGACCTGAACTCTGAACCTCCACTTTAATTTCTTTTATTTTCTGTTTTCTTTTTGTGGAGCAAAGGGACAGTTTAGTGTACAACACAAAGCAGCCACAGTACTAGGAAGTTGAGCTTCATATTCCTAACCACGACACAGAACAACTGGACATTCTCATGTGGAGCTGAAAGGAAAAAAGGGAACGCCCCTGTATGCAAATTCACAGGCAAATCTCATCCGCTTGATAATCTCTGGTTTCCATTGACTGGATGGCCACCAAACGGCCCTCATTCTACATAGCTAATTCTTTGCCTACAGAGGAGAGCCAATGGTGAGCTTGTAACTGGTGTTTCACTAGTTACTTACTCTTCTTGAGTCTGTTTCACTAAAGAGAACGTGATACTAGACGAGCTTCAAGGAATAGTCCTGCGCCATTTCCAGGAGTCCTTCCCAGAATATGAAATCCTTAACCATGGGATCTAACATCAAAGTGTCCTTGTTAGGACACATGACCTTTTCCTTGAATGAGTTTTGTGCATCTGCTGTTGTATTTTCATCTTGAAGCTGCACTGGGAATGGGCCCTAGACATTTCACCTTGGTTAAAAGAGGAAAGATGTTAAGAAGTGGGCACACATATTAGCGAAAGGAAGGCAGTGCAGATTCTTCCTCTGACTCGGGTAAGGAGCAAAGCTTTGCGTGGTTTCTCCATGCCACGATTTGCTCACCGACAGTTCCTGGGTGGAGTCCAGATTCACAACCAGCAGAGCCTTCTGGATTTTAGAGACGGAGTGGGACAGAATCCGCAGCTCCCTTGGGCACAGCTGGATGCTCTATCCTCAGATCAGCTTCTTGAGTAGCTAGGTGTACAAGTGTGAGACAGTGGCACCTGGCTTTCCATACCTTAAAGGGGATCTTATGTGGTTTTCTAGTTTGGGGAATATATCTGAACAGGGGTGCGATGGAGGGAGAGAGGTAAAAATTGTGGCCTAAGACCAGCTCAGAGAAATGACTAAAGTATCCAACTTTCTGAAACATACTGGACAACAAGGAAGAGACAATAGAGATAAAAATGATCAACTGCGTGTAGGGGTTTTTAGCTCCCCCCAAGCCCCCCTTTCCCCCCACCCCCCGCCGGGCTCCCCTGACCTGCGGAAGAGATGGGGAAGGCACGCCCCCCCACCATACAAGCCAAGAAAGGCAAGGGCCAACAGACCACCCCCCACCCAGCCCTCCCTCACCAGTGGACAATCAGACGCATATGGGAGTCAAGTCGGTGCAAGATCTCGTTTATTGGGGGGAACACGTGTAACTAATACAAGACACAGGAGCCAATCGGGTCAAAGATCGGCAGGAAGGGGCGGGGTGTAGCTGCACCTATCTAGGGACTGTAAGGGGAGGCCTGAGCATGTCTGGAGACCAACCCTTGAGGCGGCCTGATTTTTCATGACAGCCCACAGAACCGCCCCTCCAGGTTCACTGTCAGATGCCATCTTAGCCACACGTGGCCCCGGGGCTGGGAAACAGGCGGGGCCAGCTAGTTGACTTCCTCTCCCCTGTGACCAGGGCGTGTCCCACACTGCTCAAACCTCTTGAGAACTTTGCAAAAGTAAGCAAGGCCAGTTCTATTGAGTCAATCATGTGGACACCTTCAGCAGTTACTGAATCTGCAAAGATACAGCCAAGATATTGTAGCCCATGCAAACCTCTTCTAGTTCCATAGTGCAGGTATAGAAGCACACTAAAATTCTAAATCAGACACGCCTTCTTCCAGATACAGCTGTCTTCAGTTGCTTTGCTGTTGCCTCTCTGCAACCTTACGGTGAGGATAGGGACGCAGTGAGATCAGGAGCCCCAGAAGGAAGAAGTCAGAAAGCCCTTGGGGACAGGAATCTCCTTGCACTGCAAACATTTCTCCAAGAACTGCTTCAGACGTACAAAGGAACCCATCTGTCCTGGACTTGTGATGGCCTCAATTCTGGGGAAGTAGTCCTCCTGAATGAGAAGTATCATCTTCCAGAACTGGACCTGGTACTGCTTCATGAGGGCATTCCCACACACCTCCAAGAAGTCCAAAAGGAGGGTGGCTGTCACATCTGCTAGAGGTTCCATGTTTAAGATTTGTGCTAACCAGCGCCAGCCATGATTTAAGCCATGAGGGTGAGTTGCTTGTTGGTTTCCATATGGCCAGCGGAGCTGGATGATGGCCGCATACAGACGGATCATGCCAGACATGCGCTTCAGGAAGTTGTCCTGCGCTTCCATCTTGGAGTCTTTCACTTGGTAGCCAAGCATTCGCTGATAGTCCTCCAGAGCCATGCCCTCCTTGAAAGCAGGGTAGAATGGAACCGAGAAAGGGCACTTCTTATAGAGATGAGCGAGGATGAGGTTTCCCACTCTAGGGTGAAGCTCCCAGATCCCAGACGCCACCACTGCCATGGGGAACGCTGCTTCATGGTGAGAGGCCACCTCCACCTCGCCTTGTTTCACAAACTTCTCTGCCACTTTGTACTGAACAAAGTCCAGAGCTTGTGGGTGAAGGGTGACTGACACAGAGCGCCCAGCAGACTGCACCGGCTCTCCAGAGAGCAGACCGTTGATCTTGTCAAAGACTTCCTTGAGTTTCGAGCCTGCAATCGTGGAGATTTGGCTGACTGGGATAGTGGCGGCCTTGTGCAGGTCCATCTTTAGTTTCTTCATCTGACTGTCCTTGCTGCTGCTCAGGCCTTCAAAGGACAACACACACTGAGCAGAGGCCTCCTGCAGCTGTTGGTACCACTGCATGGTACTGTCTTCCCCGTTCACTTGGAGCTCTTCGTTCTGTGTCCCTCCTGGGTCCTGGCTGGGGACCGGGGATGGGGTGGGGGCCCACGACCCCTGTTGCATCTGCCATTCTTGCAGCTTGAGTCGGGCCTCCTCTTCATCCTGCCGTTTCTTGTCTTCACAGGCCCTGGTCATTTCCCGGGCTAAGTTCCTGACAAGATCCCGCATTTCCTGCAAGGCTCGCTCAGCCTCAGCTTGGTTTTCTGCCGTGGGATAGCCGCTCTGTGATGCAGCACCAATGATCCCAGAGATCAGGCTGCAGAGCTGGTTGCCCCGGGTGCGGAAGGCAGCCAGGCCGCCCACCCGTAGGTCCCTGTGCTGCTGGTCAGAGGCGTCCAGCTGCTGGCTGAGCTGCAGCACCTCCTCCTGGAGGGCGAAAAGGCTCCGAAGCCGCACTTGGCCTTCCTCCTCGTGCAGCCGCTCCAGCTCTGCCTGTTTCCTGCGATGTCGCTCTGCCTCCCGAAGCTTCAGGTCGAGAATCTCGGCTCTGTGGCGATGCTCAGCTTTGAGCTTCTCCTGCTGGCTCAGGGCTTCTCTAGTATTCTTCTCCATGACTTCCCGCAAGTCCTGTAATTCTTTCTGTCGCTTCAGTGCTTGCTGTTCATCAAACCGTCTCAGCTGTTCACGCGCCATCTCTGAGAAGGCTCGCAACTTCCTCTCTTGCTCCTCCTGCCACATGATGGCTAGAGCGACAGCTCCTCGGACCCGGATCCACCTGAATTTCTCAGCACCACAGCCTCCTGGCGTCCAAACCTCCAGAGGCCTGGTTTGGCTCCGGCCCTCTCCTCTGGCTGGTCTGCTTGTCTCCGCACTGCTCCCTCGGCTGGCTGGCTGGCTGGCTGGTCACCTCCTTTCTCCTCCTCGTGCTCTTCTCTTCTCTCCTCCTTTTCCTCTGGAAGTCCTGCCCTTCTTATCTTGCCACCTAGGCAGTCTGAGGGTGGGGCTTCCGGTCCCCTCAAGGTGGGGCGGGATCTCCTCTTTCTTTCCCACTGGGGCGTGGCAATTACACCAATGTGGGGAGGGGCTTCTTCCCCTCAGGTTATTCCACACATCAGTGCTCATTTGCATGGTTAGCAAGTATTCCACAAAACTTGATGTCTGTAATATGGAGGTCAGATATGGCCAGCACCATCATTAGCTGTTGAGGGGTGTCATGTTGACTCCATCTCAGTTAAAAAGAGCAGAAGCCCACTCCATCTTCGCTAAGATATCCGCAGCCCTATGCAGGCAAGGTGAAACCTGTGCCCTCCCTTGAGTGGGTGATTCCACCTGCATCACATGAGCCCCGGCAAATCCATGCCCCAAGTCTGAACTCAAATGATAGGTTGCTTCAAACAGTTGCTATGAGGCACAGCGTACCTCCATTGGCCACCTGCATGTGACCTGGCATGCTCTGTAAGGGTTTAAGCTCACGGGCCACATTGTGTTTGCCTTTAGAACCCACCCTGAGTGTGGCTCGGGGCCCAAGGTTCCAGTTCCCGAGTCTAGGCTGCGGCCCTGGCCAGCCAATCTGCTCTTTCAGGTTGCTGGGCCGTGACCCTGTCTGGTCAGTATATTTTTTCCTTCCCCAGTAAACCCATCTTTTTACTTGAGACTGTCTCTCAGTGTCGGACTCTTGTAGGGATGGGGAATTTTCCCACACGCACACTCGGACCCCATTACAGTCTGGTCCCCTCCCTTGGGCAGACCCCATTACAATTACATTAGACATGGCTGTTGATGTGTTCTAGGAATGTATAGCCCATTGCCCAGGATTTTCCTCTTCAGTGGGTACCATGATATCATGGTACCACCACGTCACTACCTGGGAGTTATCGCTGCTCTTTATCTTCAGCACTGTTATGCTTGGAGCCACCTAATGGCCCTCATTCTAGATAGCTAATTCTTGGGGGCCTTGTCGGCTGGCAGCGTGCTGGCCCACCTGAATTCAGGTGAATGGTGGGGGCAGTCCCGGCCCCCTGTGAGGTCCTGACCTTCCTGCTGGGGTGTGGTGGGGGTAGGGTGATGTTGAGCAGGGTGGAAGAAGTCCTAGCTAGCTAATTCTGAATGGACTTGCTGATCTCGGTTGTCTTGAGTCCGCTGGGCATTGGCCACTCAACCTTTGCTGCACATTGTTGTATTCCGAGAGCGAGAATAATCCGTTGAGGCACAACTTAAGGTGGGAAGGAGTTTTATTTCCAAAGGGATATTATTTACAATGTAAAGCCCAGAACCAGAACCAGAGCCACCTCCACCTCCTGATGCTTGCCTGCGACTACCTTATCCTGGGTGAGTTACCCAGAACCCAGGCCTGAGACCTGTCTTGACCTGAACTCTGAACCTCCACTTTAATTTCTTTTATTTTCTGTTTTCTTTTTGTGAGCAAAGGGACAGTTTAGTGTACAACACAAAGCAGCCACAGTACTAGGAAGTTGAGCTTCATATTCCTAACCACGACACAGAACAACTGGACATTCTCATGTGGAGCTGAAAGGAAAAAAGGGAACGCCCCTGTATGCAAATTCACAGGCAAATCTCATCCGCTTGATAATCTCTGGTTTCCATTGACTGGATGGCCACCAAACGGCCCTCATTCTACATAGCTAATTCTTTGCCTACAGAGGAGAGCCAATGGTGAGCTTGTAACTGGTGTTTCACTAGTTACTTACTCTTCTTGAGTCTGTTTCACTAAAGAGAACGTGATACTAGACGAGCTTCAAGGAATAGTCCTGCGCCATTTCCAGGAGTCCTTCCCAGAATATGAAATCCTTAACCATGGGATCTAACATCAAAGTGTCCTTGTTAGGACACATGACCTTTTCCTTGAATGAGTTTTGTGCATCTGCTGTTGTATTTTCATCTTGAAGCTGCACTGGGAATGGGCCCTAGACATTTCACCTTGGTTAAAAGAGGAAAGATGTTAAGAAGTGGGCACACATATTAGCGAAAGGAAGGCAGTGCAGATTCTTCCTCTGACTCGGGTAAGGAGCAAAGCTTTGCGTGGTTTCTCCATGCCACGATTTGCTCACCGACAGTTCCTGGGTGGAGTCCAGATTCACAACCAGCAGAGCCTTCTGGATTTTAGAGACGGAGTGGGACAGAATCCGCAGCTCCCTTGGGCACAGCTGGATGCTCTATCCTCAGATCAGCTTCTTGAGTAGCTAGGTGTACAAGTGTGAGACAGTGGCACCTGGCTTTCCATACCTTAAAGGGGATCTTATGTGGTTTTCTAGTTTGGGGAATATATCTGAACAGGGGTGCGATGGAGGGAGAGAGGTAAAAATTGTGGCCTAAGACCAGCTCAGAGAAATGACTAAAGTATCCAACTTTCTGAAACATACTGGACAACAAGGAAGAGACAATAGAGATAAAAATGATCAACTGCGTGTAGGGGTTTTTAGCTCCCCCCAAGCCCCCCTTTCCCCCCACCCCCCGCCGGGCTCCCCTGACCTGCGGAAGAGATGGGGAAGGCACGCCCCCCCACCATACAAGCCAAGAAAGGCAAGGGCCAACAGACCACCCCCACCCAGCCCTCCCTCACCAGTGGACAATCAGACGCATATGGGAGTCAAGTCGGTGCAAGATCTCGTTTATTGGGGGGAACACGTGTAACTAATACAAGACACAGGAGCCAATCGGGTCAAAGATCGGCAGGAAGGGGCGGGGTGTAGCTGCACCTATCTAGGGACTGTAAGGGGAGGCCTGAGCATGTCTGGAGACCAACCCTTGAGGCGGCCTGATTTTTCATGACAGCCCACAGAACCGCCCCTCCAGGTTCACTGTCAGATGCCATCTTAGCCACACGTGGCCCCGGGGCTGGGAAACAGGCGGGGCCAGCTAGTTGACTTCCTCTCCCCTGTGACCAGGGCGTGTCCCACACTGCTCAAACCTCTTGAGAACTTTTGCAAAAGTAAGCAAGGCCAGTTCTATTGAGTCAATCATGTGGACACCTTCAGCAGTTACTGAATCTGCAAAGATACAGCCAAGATATTGTAGCCCATGCAAACCTCTTCTAGTTCCATAGTGCAGGTATAGAAGCACACTAAAATTCTAAATCAGACACGCCTTCTTCCAGATACAGCTGTCTTCAGTTGCTTTGCTGTTGCCTCTCTGCAACCTTACGGTGAGGATAGGGACGCAGTGAGATCAGGAGCCCCAGAAGGAAGAAGTCAGAAAGCCCTTGGGGACAGGAATCTCCTTGCACTGCAAACATTTCTCCAAGAACTGCTTCAGACGTACAAAGGAACCCATCTGTCCTGGACTTGTGATGGCCTCAATTCTGGGGAAGTAGTCCTCCTGAATGAGAAGTATCATCTTCCAGAACTGGACCTGGTACTGCTTCATGAGGGCATTCCCACACACCTCCAAGAAGTCCAAAAGGAGGGTGGCTGTCACATCTGCTAGAGGTTCCATGTTTAAGATTTGTGCTAACCAGCGCCAGCCATGATTTAAGCCATGAGGGTGAGTTGCTTGTTGGTTTCCATATGGCCAGCGGAGCTGGATGATGGCCGCATACAGACGGATCATGCCAGACATGCGCTTCAGGAAGTTGTCCTGCGCTTCCATCTTGGAGTCTTTCACTTGGTAGCCAAGCATTCGCTGATAGTCCTCCAGAGCCATGCCCTCCTTGAAAGCAGGGTAGAATGGAACCGAGAAAGGGCACTTCTTATAGAGATGAGCGAGGATGAGGTTTCCCACTCTAGGGTGAAGCTCCCAGATCCCAGACGCCACCACTGCCATGGGGAACGCTGCTTCATGGTGAGAGGCCACCTCCACCTCGCCTTGTTTCACAAACTTCTCTGCCACTTTGTACTGAACAAAGTCCAGAGCTTGTGGGTGAAGGGTGACTGACACAGAGCGCCCAGCAGACTGCACCGGCTCTCCAGAGAGCAGACCGTTGATCTTGTCAAAGACTTCCTTGAGTTTCGAGCCTGCAATCGTGGAGATTTGGCTGACTGGGATAGTGGCGGCCTTGTGCAGGTCCATCTTTAGTTTCTTCATCTGACTGTCCTTGCTGCTGCTCAGGCCTTCAAAGGACAACACACACTGAGCAGAGGCCTCCTGCAGCTGTTGGTACCACTGCATGGTACTGTCTTCCCCGTTCACTTGGAGCTCTTCGTTCTGTGTCCCTCCTGGGTCCTGGCTGGGGACCGGGGATGGGGTGGGGGCCCACGACCCCTGTTGCATCTGCCATTCTTGCAGCTTGAGTCGGGCCTCCTCTTCATCCTGCCGTTTCTTGTCTTCACAGGCCCTGGTCATTTCCCGGGCTAAGTTCCTGACAAGATCCCGCATTTCCTGCAAGGCTCGCTCAGCCTCAGCTTGGTTTTCTGCCGTGGGATAGCCGCTCTGTGATGCAGCACCAATGATCCCAGAGATCAGGCTGCAGAGCTGGTTGCCCCGGGTGCGGAAGGCAGCCAGGCCGCCCACCCGTAGGTCCCTGTGCTGCTGGTCAGAGGCGTCCAGCTGCTGGCTGAGCCGCAGCACCTCCTCCTGGAGGGCGAAAAGGCTCCGAAGCCGCACCTGGCCTTCCTCCTCGTGCAGCCGCTCCAGCTCTGCCTGTTTCCTGCGATGTCGCTCTGCCTCCCGAAGCTTCAGGTCGAGAATCTCGGCTCTGTGGCGATGCTCAGCTTTGAGCTTCTCCTGCTGGCTCAGGGCTTCTCTAGTATTCTTCTCCATGACTTCCCGCAAGTCCTGTAATTCTTTCTGTCGCTTCAGTGCTTGCTGTTCATCAAACCGTCTCAGCTGTTCACGCGCCATCTCTGAGAAGGCTCGCAACTTCCTCTCTTGCTCCTCCTGCCACATGATGGCTAGAGCGACAGCTCCTCGGACCCGGATCCACCTGAATTTCTCAGCACCACAGCCTCCTGGCGTCCAAACCTCCAGAGGCCTGGTTTGGCTCCGGCCCTCTCCTCTGGCTGGTCTGCTTGTCTCCGCACTGCTCCCTCGGCTGGCTGGCTGGCTGGCTGGTCACCTCCTTTCTCCTCCTCGTGCTCTTCTCTTCTCTCCTCCTTTTCCTCTGGAAGTCCTGCCCTTCTTATCTTGCCACCTAGGCAGTCTGAGGGTGGGGCTTCCGGTCCCCTCAAGGTGGGGCGGGATCTCCTCTTTCTTTCCCACTGGGGCGTGGCAATTACACCAATGTGGGAGGGGCTTCTTCCCCTCAGGTTATTCCACACATCAGTGCTCATTTGCATGGTTAGCAAGTATTCCACAAAACTTGATGTCTGTAATATGGAGGTCAGATATGGCCAGCACCATCATTAGCTGTTGAGGGGTGTCATGTTGACTCCATCTCAGTTAAAAAGAGCAGAAGCCCACTCCATCTTCGCTAAGATATCCGCAGCCCTATGCAGGCAAGGTGAAACCTGTGCCCTCCCTTGAGTGGGTGATTCCACCTGCATCACATGAGCCCCGGCAAATCCATGCCCCAAGTCTGAACTCAAATGATAGGTTGCTTCAAACAGTTGCTATGAGGCACAGCGTACCTCCATTGGCCACCTGCATGTGACCTGGCATGCTCTGTAAGGGTTTAAGCTCACGGGCCACATTGTGTTTGCCTTAGAACCCACCCTGAGTGTGGCTCGGGGCCCAAGGTTCCAGTTCCCGAGTCTAGGCTGCGGCCCTGGCCAGCCAATCTGCTCTTTCAGGTTGCTGGGCCGTGACCCTGTCTGGTCAGTATAATTTTTCCTTCCCCAGTAAACCCATCTTTTTACTTGAGACTGTCTCTCAGTGTCAGACTCTTGCAGGGATGGGGAATTTTCCCACACGCACACTCGGACCCCATTACAGTCTGGTCCCCTCCCTTGGGCAGACCCCATTACAATTACATTAGACATGGCTGTTGATGTGTTCTAGGAATGTATAGCCCATTGCCCAGGATTTTCCTCTTCAGTGGGTACCATGATATCATGGTACCACCACGTCACTACCTGGGAGTTATCGCTGCTCTTTATCTTCAGCACTGTTATGCTTGGAGCCACCTAATGGCCCTCATTCTAGATAGCTAATTCTTGGGGGCCTTGTCGGCTGGCAGCGTGCTGGCCCACCTGAATTCAGGTGAATGGTGGGGGCAGTCCCGGCCCCCTGTGAGGTCCTGACCTTCCTGCTGGGGTGTGGTGGGGGTAGGGTGATGTTGAGCAGGGTGGAAGAAGTCCTAGCTAGCTAATTCTGAATGGACTTGCTGATCTCGGTTGTCTTGAGTCCGCTGGGCATTGGCCACTCAACCTTTGCTGCACATTGTTGTATTCCGAGAGCGAGAATAATCCGTTGAGGCACAACTTAAGGTGGGAAGGAGTTTTATTTCCAAAGGGATATTATTTACAATGTAAAGCCCAGAACCAGAACCAGAGCCACCTCCACCTCCTGATGCTTGCCTGCGACTACCTTATCCTGGGTGAGTTACCCAGAACCCAGGCCTGAGACCTGTCTTGACCTGAACTCTGAACCTCCACTTTAATTTCTTTTATTTTCTGTTTTCTTTTTGTGGAGCAAAGGGACAGTTTAGTGTACAACACAAAGCAGCCACAGTACTAGGAAGTTGAGCTTCACATTCCTAACCACGACACAGAACAACTGGACATTCTCATGTGGAGCTGAAAGGAAAAAAGGGAACGCCCCTGTATGCAAATTCACAGGCAAATCTCATCCGCTTGATAATCTCTGGTTTCCATTGACTGGATGGCCACCAACGGCCCTCATTCTACATAGCTAATTCTTTGCCTACAGAGGAGAGCCAATGGTGAGCTTGTAACTGGTGTTTCACTAGTTACTTACTCTTCTTGAGTCTGTTTCACTAAAGAGAACGTGATACTAGACGAGCTTCAAGGAATAGTCCTGCGCCATTTCCAGGAGTCCTTCCCAGAATATGAAATCCTTAACCATGGGATCTAACATCAAAGTGTCCTTGTTAGGACACATGACCTTTTCCTTGAATGAGTTTTGTGCATCTGCTGTTGTATTTTCATCTTGAAGCTGCACTGGGAATGGGCCCTAGACATTTCACCTTGGTTAAAAGAGGAAAGATGTTAAGAAGTGGGCACACATATTAGCGAAAGGAAGGCAGTGCAGATTCTTCCTCTGACTCGGGTAAGGAGCAAAGCTTTGCGTGGTTTCTCCATGCCACGATTTGCTCACCGACAGTTCCTGGGTGGAGTCCAGATTCACAACCAGCAGAGCCTTCTGGATTTTAGAGACGGAGTGGGACAGAATCCGCAGCTCCCTTGGGCACAGCTGGATGCTCTATCCTCAGATCAGCTTCTTGAGTAGCTAGGTGTACAAGTGTGAGACAGTGGCACCTGGCTTTCCATACCTTAAAGGGGATCTTATGTGGTTTTCTAGTTTGGGGAATATATCTGAACAGGGGTGCGATGGAGGGAGAGAGGTAAAAATTGTGGCCTAAGACCAGCTCAGAGAAATGACTAAAGTATCCAACTTTCTGAAACATACTGGACAACAAGGAAGAGACAATAGAGATAAAAATGATCAACTGCGTGTAGGGGTTTTTAGCTCCCCCCAAGCCCCCCTTTCCCCCCACCCCCCGGCGGGCTCCCCTGACCTGCGGAAGAGATGGGGAAGGCACGCCCCCCCACCATACAAGCCAAGAAAGGCAAGGGCCAACAGACCACCCCCACCCAGCCCTCCCTCACCAGTGGACAATCAGACGCATATGGGAGTCAAGTCGGTGCAAGATCTCGTTTATTGGGGGGAACACGTGTAACTAATACAAGACACAGGAGCCAATCGGGTCAAAGATCGGCAGGAAGGGGCGGGGTGTAGCTGCACCTATCTAGGGACTGTAAGGGGAGGCCTGAGCATGTCTGGAGACCAACCCTTGAGGCGGCCTGATTTTTCATGACAGCCCACAGAACCGCCCCTCCAGGTTCACTGTCAGATGCCATCTTAGCCACACGTGGCCCCGGGGCTGGGAAACAGGCGGGGCCAGCTAGTTGACTTCCTCTCCCCTGTGACCAGGGCGTGTCCCACACTGCTCAAACCTCTTGAGAACTTTTGCAAAAGTAAGCAAGGCCAGTTCTATTGAGTCAATCATGTGGACACCTTCAGCAGTTACTGAATCTGCAAAGATACAGCCAAGATATTGTAGCCCATGCAAACCTCTTCTAGTTCCATAGTGCAGGTATAGAAGCACACTAAAATTCTAAATCAGACACGCCTTCTTCCAGATACAGCTGTCTTCAGTTGCTTTGCTGTTGCCTCTCTGCAACCTTACGGTGAGGATAGGGACGCAGTGAGATCAGGAGCCCCAGAAGGAAGAAGTCAGAAAGCCCTTGGGGACAGGAATCTCCTTGCACTGCAAACATTTCTCCAAGAACTGCTTCAGACGTACAAAGGAACCCATCTGTCCTGGACTTGTGATGGCCTCAATTCTGGGGAAGTAGTCCTCCTGAATGAGAAGTATCATCTTCCAGAACTGGACCTGGTACTGCTTCATGAGGGCATTCCCACACACCTCCAAGAAGTCCAAAAGGAGGGTGGCTGTCACATCTGCTAGAGGTTCCATGTTTAAGATTTGTGCTAACCAGCGCCAGCCATGATTTAAGCCATGAGGGTGAGTTGCTTGTTGGTTTCCATATGGCCAGCGGAGCTGGATGATGGCCGCATACAGACGGATCATGCCAGACATGCGCTTCAGGAAGTTGTCCTGCGCTTCCATCTTGGAGTCTTTCACTTGGTAGCCAAGCATTCGCTGATAGTCCTCCAGAGCCATGCCCTCCTTGAAAGCAGGGTAGAATGGAACCGAGAAAGGGCACTTCTTATAGAGATGAGCGAGGATGAGGTTTCCCACTCTAGGGTGAAGCTCCCAGATCCCAGACGCCACCACTGCCATGGGGAACGCTGCTTCATGGTGAGAGGCCACCTCCACCTCGCCTTGTTTCACAAACTTCTCTGCCACTTTGTACTGAACAAAGTCCAGAGCTTGTGGGTGAAGGGTGACTGACACAGAGCGCCCAGCAGACTGCACCGGCTCTCCAGAGAGCAGACCGTTGATCTTGTCAAAGACTTCCTTGAGTTTCGAGCCTGCAATCGTGGAGATTTGGCTGACTGGGATAGTGGCGGCCTTGTGCAGGTCCATCTTTAGTTTCTTCATCTGACTGTCCTTGCTGCTGCTCAGGCCTTCAAAGGACAACACACACTGAGCAGAGGCCTCCTGCAGCTGTTGGTACCACTGCATGGTACTGTCTTCCCCGTTCACTTGGAGCTCTTCGTTCTGTGTCCCTCCTGGGTCCTGGCTGGGGACCGGGGATGGGGTGGGGGCCCACGACCCCTGTTGCATCTGCCATTCTTGCAGCTTGAGTCGGGCCTCCTCTTCATCCTGCCGTTTCTTGTCTTCACAGGCCCTGGTCATTTCCCGGGCTAAGTTCCTGACAAGATCCCGCATTTCCTGCAAGGCTCGCTCAGCCTCAGCTTGGTTTTCTGCCGTGGGATAGCCGCTCTGTGATGCAGCACCAATGATCCCAGAGATCAGGCTGCAGAGCTGGTTGCCCCGGGTGCGGAAGGCAGCCAGGCCGCCCACCCGTAGGTCCCTGTGCTGCTGGTCAGAGGCGTCCAGCTGCTGGCTGAGCCGCAGCACCTCCTCCTGGAGGGCGAAAAGGCTCCGAAGCCGCACCTGGCCTTCCTCCTCGTGCAGCCGCTCCAGCTCTGCCTGTTTCCTGCGATGTCGCTCTGCCTCCCGAAGCTTCAGGTCGAGAATCTCGGCTCTGTGGCGATGCTCAGCTTTGAGCTTCTCCTGCTGGCTCAGGGCTTCTCTAGTATTCTTCTCCATGACTTCCCGCAAGTCCTGTAATTCTTTCTGTCGCTTCAGTGCTTGCTGTTCATCAAACCGTCTCAGCTGTTCACGCGCCATCTCTGAGAAGGCTCGCAACTTCCTCTCTTGCTCCTCCTGCCACATGATGGCTAGAGCGACAGCTCCTCGGACCCGGATCCACCTGAATTTCTCAGCACCACAGCCTCCTGGCGTCCAAACCTCCAGAGGCCTGGTTGGCTCCGGCCCTCTCCTCTGGCTGGTCTGCTTGTCTCCGCACTGCACCCTCGGCTGGCTGGCTGGCTGGCTGGTCACCTCCTTTCTCCTCCTCGTGCTCTTCTCTTCTCTCCTCCTTTTCCTCTGGAAGTCCTGCCCTTCTTATCTTGCCACCTAGGCAGTCTGAGGGTGGGGCTTCCGGTCCCCTCAAGGTGGGGCGGGATCTCCTCTTTCTTTCCCACTGGGGCGTGGCAATTACACCAATGTGGGGAGGGGCTTCTTCCCCTCAGGTTATTCCACACATCAGTGCTCATTTGCATGGTTAGCAAGTATTCCACAAAACTTGATGTCTGTAATATGGAGGTCAGATATGGCCAGCACCATCATTAGCTGTTGAGGGGTGTCATGTTGACTCCATCTCAGTTAAAAAGAGCAGAAGCCCACTCCATCTTCGCTAAGATATCCGCAGCCCTATGCAGGCAAGGTGAAACCTGTGCCCTCCCTTGAGTGGGTGATTCCACCTGCATCACATGAGCCCCGGCAAATCCATGCCCCAAGTCTGAACTCAAATGATAGGTTGCTTCAAACAGTTGCTATGAGGCACAGCGTACCTCCATTGGCCACCTGCATGTGACCTGGCATGCTCTGTAAGGGTTTAAGCTCACGGGCCACATTGTGTTTGCCTTTAGAACCCACCCTGAGTGTGGCTCGGGGCCCAAGGTTCCAGTTCCCGAGTCTAGGCTGCGGCCCTGGCCAGCCAATCTGCTCTTTCAGGTTGCTGGGCCGTGACCCTGTCCTGGTCAGTATAATTTTTCCTTCCCCAGTAAACCCATCTTTTTACTTGAGACTGTCTCTCAGTGTCGGACTCTTGCAGGGATGGGGAATTTTCCCACACGCACACTCGGACCCCATTACAGTCTGGTCCCCTCCCTTGGGCAGACCCCATTACAATTACATTAGACATGGCTGTTGATGTGTTCTAGGAATGTATAGCCCATTGCCCAGGATTTTCCTCTTCAGTGGGTACCATGATATCATGGTACCACCACGTCACTACCTGGGAGTTATCGCTGCTCTTTATCTTCAGCACTGTTATGCTTGGAGCCACCTAATGGCCCTCATTCTAGATAGCTAATTCTTGGGGGCCTTGTCGGCTGGCAGCGTGCTGGCCCACCTGAATTCAGGTGAATGGTGGGGGGCAGTCCCGGCCCCCTGTGAGGTCCTGACCTTCCTGCTGGGGTGTGGTGGGGGTAGGGTGATGTTGAGCAGGGTGGAAGAAGTCCTAGCTAGCTAATTCTGAATGGACTTGCTGATCTCGGTTGTCTTGAGTCCGCTGGGCATTGGCCACTCAACCTTTGCTGCACATTGTTGTATTCCGAGAGCGAGAATAATCCGTTGAGGCACAACTTAAGGTGGGAAGGAGTTTTATTTCCAAAGGGATATTATTTACAATGTAAAGCCCAGAACCAGAACCAGAGCCACCTCCACCTCCTGATGCTTGCCTGCGACTACCTTATCCTGGGTGAGTTACCCAGAACCCAGGCCCTGAGACCTGTCTTGACCTGAACTCTGAACCTCCACTTTAATTTCTTTTATTTTCTGTTTTCTTTTTGTGGAGCAAAGGGACAGTTTAGTGTACAACACAAAGCAGCCACAGTACTAGGAAGTTGAGCTTCATATTCCTAACCACGACACAGAACAACTGGACATTCTCATGTGGAGCTGAAAGGAAAAAAGGGAACGCCCCTGTATGCAAATTCACAGGCAAATCTCATCCGCTTGATAATCTCTGGTTTCCATTGACTGGATGGCCACCAAACGGCCCTCATTCTACATAGCTAATTCTTTGCCTACAGAGGAGAGCCAATGGTGAGCTTGTAACTGGTGTTTCACTAGTTACTTACTCTTCTTGAGTCTGTTTCACTAAAGAGAACGTGATACTAGACGAGCTTCAAGGAATAGTCCTGCGCCATTTCCAGGAGTCCCTTCCCAGAATATGAAATCCTTAACCATGGGATCTAACATCAAAGTGTCCTTGTTAGGACACATGACCTTTTCCTTGAATGAGTTTTGTGCATCTGCTGTTGTATTTTCATCTTGAAGCTGCACTGGGAATGGCCCTAGACATTTCACCTTGGTTAAAAGAGGAAAGATGTTAAGAAGTGGGCACACATATTAGCGAAAGGAAGGCAGTGCAGATTCTTCCTCTGACTCGGGTAAGGAGCAAAGCTTTGCGTGGTTTCTCCATGCCACGATTTGCTCACCGACAGTTCCTGGGTGGAGTCCAGATTCACAACCAGCAGAGCCTTCTGGATTTTAGAGACGGAGTGGGACAGAATCCGCAGCTCCCTTGGGCACAGCTGATGCTCTATCCTCAGATCAGCTTCTTGAGTAGCTAGGTGTACAAGTGTGAGACAGTGGCACCTGGCTTTCCATACCTTAAAGGGGATCTTATGTGGTTTTCTAGTTTGGGGAATATATCTGAACAGGGGTGCGATGGAGGGAGAGAGGTAAAAATTGTGGCCTAAGACCAGCTCAGAGAAATGACTAAAGTATCCAACTTTCTGAAACATACTGGACAACAAGGAAGAGACAATAGAGATAAAAATGATCAAGTGCGTGTAGGGGTTTTTAGCTCCCCCCAAGCCCCCCTTTCCCCCCACCCCCCGCCGGGCTCCCCTGACCTGCGGAAGAGATGGGGAAGGCACGCCCCCCCACCATACAAGCCAAGAAAGGCAAGGGCCAACAGACCACCCCCACCCAGCCCTCCCTCACCAGTGGACAATCAGACGCATATGGGAGTCAAGTCGGTGCAAGATCTCGTTTATTGGGGGGAACACGTGTAACTAATACAAGACACAGGAGCCAATCGGGTCAAAGATCGGCAGGAAGGGGCGGGGTGTAGCTGCACCTATCTAGGGACTGTAAGGGGAGGCCTGAGCATGTCTGGAGACCAACCCTTGAGGCGGCCTGATTTTTCATGACAGCCCACAGAACCGCCCCTCCAGGTTCACTGTCAGATGCCATCTTAGCCACACGTGGCCCCGGGGCTGGGAAACAGGCGGGGCCAGCTAGTTGACTTCCTCTCCCCTGTGACCAGGGCGTGTCCCACACTGCTCAAACCTCTTGAGAACTTTTGCAAAAGTAAGCAAGGCCAGTTCTATTGAGTCAATCATGTGGACACCTTCAGCAGTTACTGAATCTGCAAAGATACAGCCAAGATATTGTAGCCCATGCAAACCTCTTCTAGTTCCATAGTGCAGGTATAGAAGCACACTAAAATTCTAAATCAGACACGCCTTCTTCCAGATACAGCTGTCTTCAGTTGCTTTGCTGTTGCCTCTCTGCAACCTTACGGTGAGGATAGGGACGCAGTGAGATCAGGAGCCCCAGAAGGAAGAAGTCAGAAAGCCCTTGGGGACAGGAATCTCCTTGCACTGCAAACATTTCTCCAAGAACTGCTTCAGACGTACAAAGGAACCCATCTGTCCTGGACTTGTGATGGCCTCAATTCTGGGGAAGTAGTCCTCCTGAATGAGAAGTATCATCTTCCAGAACTGGACCTGGTACTGCTTCATGAGGGCATTCCCACACACCTCCAAGAAGTCCAAAAGGAGGGTGGCTGTCACATCTGCTAGAGGTTCCATGTTTAAGATTTGTGCTAACCAGCGCCAGCCATGATTTAAGCCATGAGGGTGAGTTGCTTGTTGGTTTCCATATGGCCAGCGGAGCTGGATGATGGCCGCATACAGACGGATCATGCCAGACATGCGCTTCAGGAAGTTGTCCTGCGCTTCCATCTTGGAGTCTTTCACTTGGTAGCCAAGCATTCGCTGATAGTCCTCCAGAGCCATGCCCTCCTTGAAAGCAGGGTAGAATGGAACCGAGAAAGGCACTTCTTATAGAGATGAGCGAGGATGAGGTTTCCCACTCTAGGGTGAAGCTCCCAGATCCCAGACGCCACCACTGCCATGGGGAACGCTGCTTCATGGTGAGAGGCCACCTCCACCTCGCCTTGTTTCACAAACTTCTCTGCCACTTTGTACTGAACAAAGTCCAGAGCTTGTGGGTGAAGGGTGACTGACACAGAGCGCCCAGCAGACTGCACCGGCTCTCCAGAGAGCAGACCGTTGATCTTGTCAAAGACTTCCTTGAGTTTCGAGCCTGCAATCGTGGAGATTTGGCTGACTGGGATAGTGGCGGCCTTGTGCAGGTCCATCTTTAGTTTCTTCATCTGACTGTCCTTGCTGCTGCTCAGGCCTTCAAAGGACAACACACACTGAGCAGAGGCCTCCTGCAGCTGTTGGTACCACTGCATGGTACTGTCTTCCCCGTTCACTTGGAGCTCTTCGTTCTGTGTCCCTCCTGGGTCCTGGCTGGGGACCGGGGATGGGGTGGGGGCCCACGACCCCTGTTGCATCTGCCATTCTTGCAGCTTGAGTCGGGCCTCCTCTTCATCCTGCCGTTTCTTGTCTTCACAGGCCCTGGTCATTTCCCGGGCTAAGTTCCTGACAAGATCCCGCATTTCCTGCAAGGCTCGCTCAGCCTCAGCTTGGTTTTCTGCCGTGGGATAGCCGCTCTGTGATGCAGCACCAATGATCCCAGAGATCAGGCTGCAGAGCTGGTTGCCCCGGGTGCGGAAGGCAGCCAGGCCGCCCACCCCGTAGGTCCCTGTGCTGCTGGTCAGAGGCGTCCAGCTGCTGGCTGAGCTGCAGCACCTCCTCCTGGAGGGCGAAAAGGCTCCGAAGCCGCACTTGGCCTTCCTCCTCGTGCAGCCGCTCCAGCTCTGCCTGTTTCCTGCGATGTCGCTCTGCCTCCCGAAGCTTCAGGTCGAGAATCTCGGCTCTGTGGCGATGCTCAGCTTTGAGCTTCTCCTGCTGGCTCAGGGCTTCTCTAGTATTCTTCTCCATGACTTCCCGCAAGTCCTGTAATTCTTTCTGTCGCTTCAGTGCTTGCTGTTCATCAAACCGTCTCAGCTGTTCACGCGCCATCTCTGAGAAGGCTCGCAACTTCCTCTCTTGCTCCTCCTGCCACATGATGGCTAGAGCGACAGCTCCTCGGACCCGGATCCACCTGAATTTCTCAGCACCACAGCCTCCTGGCGTCCAAACCTCCAGAGGCCTGGTTTGGCTCCGGCCCTCTCCTCTGGCTGGTCTGCTTGTCTCCGCACTGCTCCCTCGGCTGGCTGGCTGGCTGGCTGGTCACCTCCTTTCTCCTCCTCGTGCTCTTCTCTTCTCTCCTCCTTTTCCTCTGGAAGTCCTGCCCTTCTTATCTTGCCACCTAGGCAGTCTGAGGGTGGGGCTTCCGGTCCCCTCAAGGTGGGGCGGGATCTCCTCTTTCTTTCCCACTGGGGCGTGGCAATTACACCAATGTGGGGAGGGGCTTCTTCCCCTCAGGTTATTCCACACATCAGTGCTCATTTGCATGGTTAGCAAGTATTCCACAAAACTTGATGTCTGTAATATGGAGGTCAGATATGGCCAGCACCATCATTAGCTGTTGAGGGGTGTCATGTTGACTCCATCTCAGTTAAAAAGAGCAGAAGCCCACTCCATCTTCGCTAAGATATCCGCAGGCCCTATGCAGGCAAGGTGAAACCTGTGCCCTCCCTTGAGTGGGTGATTCCACCTGCATCACATGAGCCCCGGCAAATCCATGCCCCAAGTCTGAACTCAAATGATAGGTTGCTTCAAACAGTTGCTATGAGGCACAGCGTACCTCCATTGGCCACCTGCATGTGACCTGGCATGCTCTGTAAGGGTTTAAGCTCACGGGCCACATTGTGTTTGCCTTTAGAACCCACCCTGAGTGTGGCTCGGGGCCCAAGGTTCCAGTTCCCGAGTCTAGGCTGCGGCCCTGGCCAGCCAATCTGCTCTTTCAGGTTGCTGGGCCGTGACCCTGTCTGGTCAGTATATTTTTTCCTTCCCCAGTAAACCCATCTTTTTACTTGAGACTGTCTCTCAGTGTCGGACTCTTGTAGGGATGGGGAATTTTCCCACACGCACACTCGGGACCCCATTACAGTCTGGTCCCCTCCCTTGGGCAGACCCCATTACAATTACATTAGACATGGCTGTTGATGTGTTCTAGGAATGTATAGCCCATTGCCCAGGATTTTCCTCTTCAGTGGGTACCATGATATCATGGTACCACCACGTCACTACCTGGGAGTTATCGCTGCTCTTTATCTTCAGCACTGTTATGCTTGGAGCCACCTAATGGCCCTCATTCTAGATAGCTAATTCTTGGGGGCCTTGTCGGCTGGCAGCGTGCTGGCCCACCTGAATTCAGGTGAATGGTGGGGGCAGTCCCGGCCCCCTGTGAGGTCCTGACCTTCCTGCTGGGGTGTGGTGGGGGTAGGGTGATGTTGAGCAGGGTGGAAGAAGTCCTAGCTAGCTAATTCTGAATGGACTTGCTGATCTCGGTTGTCTTGAGTCCGCTGGGCATTGGCCACTCAACCTTTGCTGCACATTGTTGTATTCCGAGAGCGAGAATAATCCGTTGAGGCACAACTTAAGGTGGGAAGGAGTTTTATTTCCAAAGGGATATTATTTACAATGTAAAGCCCAGAACCAGAACCAGAGCCACCTCCACCTCCTGATGCTTGCCTGCGACTACCTTATCCTGGGTGAGTTACCCAGAACCCAGGCCTGAGACCTGTCTTGACCTGAACTCTGAACCTCCACTTTAATTTCTTTTATTTTCTGTTTTCTTTTTGTGGAGCAAAGGGACAGTTTAGTGTACAACACAAAGCAGCCACAGTACTAGGAAGTTGAGCTTCATATTCCTAACCACGACACAGAACAACTGGACATTCTCATGTGGAGCTGAAAGGAAAAAAGGGAACGCCCCTGTATGCAAATTCACAGGCAAATCTCATCCGCTTGATAATCTCTGGTTTCCATTGACTGGATGGCCACCAAACGGCCCTCATTCTACATAGCTAATTCTTTGCCTACAGAGGAGAGCCAATGGTGAGCTTGTAACTGGTGTTTCACTAGTTACTTACTCTTCTTGAGTCTGTTTCACTAAAGAGAACGTGATACTAGACGAGCTTCAAGGAATAGTCCTGCGCCATTTCCAGGAGTCCTTCCCAGAATATGAAATCCTTAACCATGGGATCTAACATCAAAGTGTCCTTGTTAGGACACATGACCTTTTCCTTGAATGAGTTTTGTGCATCTGCTGTTGTATTTTCATCTTGAAGCTGCACTGGGAATGGGCCCTAGACATTTCACCTTGGTTAAAAGAGGAAAGATGTTAAGAAGTGGGCACACATATTAGCGAAAGGAAGGCAGTGCAGATTCTTCCTCTGACTCGGGTAAGGAGCAAAGCTTTGCGTGGTTTCTCCATGCCACGATTTGCTCACCGACAGTTCCTGGGTGGAGTCCAGATTCACAACCAGCAGAGCCTTCTGGATTTTAGAGACGGAGTGGGACAGAATCCGCAGCTCCCTTGGGCACAGCTGGATGCTCTATCCTCAGATCAGCTTCTTGAGTAGCTAGGTGTACAAGTGTGAGACAGTGGCACCTGGCTTTCCATACCTTAAAGGGGATCTTATGTGGTTTTCTAGTTTGGGGAATATATCTGAACAGGGGTGCGATGGAGGGAGAGAGGTAAAAATTGTGGCCTAAGACCAGCTCAGAGAAATGACTAAAGTATCCAACTTTCTGAAACATACTGGACAACAAGGAAGAGACAATAGAGATAAAAATGATCAACTGCGTGTAGGGGTTTTTAGCTCCCCCCAAGCCCCCCTTTCCCCCCACCCCCCGCCGGGCTCCCCTGACCTGCGGAAGAGATGGGGAAGGCACGCCCCCCCACCATACAAGCCAAGAAAGGCAAGGGCCAACAGACCACCCCCACCCAGCCCTCCCTCACCAGTGGACAATCAGACGCATATGGGAGTCAAGTCGGTGCAAGATCTCGTTTATTGGGGGGAACACGTGTAACTAATACAAGACACAGGAGCCAATCGGGTCAAAGATCGGCAGGAAGGGGCGGGGTGTAGCTGCACCTATCTAGGGACTGTAAGGGGAGGCCTGAGCATGTCTGGAGACCAACCCTTGAGGCGGCCTGATTTTTCATGACAGCCCACAGAACCGCCCCTCCAGGTTCACTGTCAGATGCCATCTTAGCCACACGTGGCCCCGGGGCTGGGAAACAGGCGGGGCCAGCTAGTTGACTTCCTCTCCCCTGTGACCAGGGCGTGTCCCACACTGCTCAAACCTCTTGAGAACTTTTGCAAAAGTAAGCAAGGCCAGTTCTATTGAGTCAATCATGTGGACACCTTCAGCAGTTACTGAATCTGCAAAGATACAGCCAAGATATTGTAGCCCATGCAAACCTCTTCTAGTTCCATAGTGCAGGTATAGAAGCACACTAAAATTCTAAATCAGACACGCCTTCTTCCAGATACAGCTGTCTTCAGTTGCTTTGCTGTTGCCTCTCTGCAACCTTACGGTGAGGATAGGGACGCAGTGAGATCAGGAGCCCCAGAAGGAAGAAGTCAGAAAGCCCTTGGGGACAGGAATCTCCTTGCACTGCAAACATTTCTCCAAGAACTGCTTCAGACGTACAAAGGAACCCATCTGTCCTGGACTTGTGATGGCCTCAATTCTGGGGAAGTAGTCCTCCTGAATGAGAAGTATCATCTTCCAGAACTGGACCTGGTACTGCTTCATGAGGGCATTCCCACACACCTCCAAGAAGTCCAAAAGGAGGGTGGCTGTCACATCTGCTAGAGGTTCCATGTTTAAGATTTGTGCTAACCAGCGCCAGCCATGATTTAAGCCATGAGGGTGAGTTGCTTGTTGGTTTCCATATGGCCAGCGGAGCTGGATGATGGCCGCATACAGACGGATCATGCCAGACATGCGCTTCAGGAAGTTGTCCTGCGCTTCCATCTTGGAGTCTTTCACTTGGTAGCCAAGCATTCGCTGATAGTCCTCCAGAGCCATGCCCTCCTTGAAAGCAGGGTAGAATGGACCGAGAAAGGGCACTTCTTATAGAGATGAGCGAGGATGAGGTTTCCCACTCTAGGGTGAAGCTCCCAGATCCCAGACGCCACCACTGCCATCGGGGAACGCTGCTTCATGGTGAGAGGCCACCTCCACCTCGCCTTGTTTCACAAACTTCTCTGCCACTTTGTACTGAACAAAGTCCAGAGCTTGTGGGTGAAGGGTGACTGACACAGAGCGCCCAGCAGACTGCACCGGCTCTCCAGAGAGCAGACCGTTGATCTTGTCAAAGACTTCCTTGAGTTTCGAGCCTGCAATCGTGGAGATTTGGCTGACTGGGATAGTGGCGGCCTTGTGCAGGTCCATCTTTAGTTTCTTCATCTGACTGTCCTTGCTGCTGCTCAGGCCTTCAAAGGACAACACACACTGAGCAGAGGCCTCCTGCAGCTGTTGGTACCACTGCATGGTACTGTCTTCCCCGTTCACTTGGAGCTCTTCGTTCTGTGTCCCTCCTGGGTCCTGGCTGGGGACCGGGGATGGGGTGGGGGCCCACGACCCCTGTTGCATCTGCCATTCTTGCAGCTTGAGTCGGGCCTCCTCTTCATCCTGCCGTTTCTTGTCTTCACAGGCCCTGGTCATTTCCCGGGCTAAGTTCCTGACAAGATCCCGCATTTCCTGCAAGGCTCGCTCAGCCTCAGCTTGGTTTTCTGCCGTGGGATAGCCGCTCTGTGATGCAGCACCAATGATCCCAGAGATCAGGCTGCAGAGCTGGTTGCCCCGGGTGCGGAAGGCAGCCAGGCCGCCCACCCGTAGGTCCCTGTGCTGCTGGTCAGAGGCGTCCAGCTGCTGGCTGAGCTGCAGCACCTCCTCCTGGAGGGCGAAAAGGCTCCGAAGCCGCACTTGGCCTTCCTCCTCGTGCAGCCGCTCCAGCTCTGCCTGTTTCCTGCGATGTCGCTCTGCCTCCCGAAGCTTCAGGTCGAGAATCTCGGCTCTGTGGCGATGCTCAGCTTTGAGCTTCTCCTGCTGGCTCAGGGCTTCTCTAGTATTCTTCTCCATGACTTCCCGCAAGTCCTGTAATTCTTTCTGTCGCTTCAGTGCTTGCTGTTCATCAAACCGTCTCAGCTGTTCACGCGCCATCTCTGAGAAGGCTCGCAACTTCCTCTCTTGCTCCTCCTGCCACATGATGGCTAGAGCGACAGCTCCTCGGACCCGGATCCACCTGAATTTCTCAGCACCACAGCCTCCTGGCGTCCAAACCTCCAGAGGCCTGGTTTGGCTCCGGCCCTCTCCTCTGGCTGGTCTGCTTGTCTCCGCACTGCTCCCTCGGCTGGCTGGCTGGCTGGCTGGTCACCTCCTTTCTCCTCCTCGTGCTCTTCTCTTCTCTCCTCCTTTTCCTCTGGAAGTCCTGCCCTTCTTATCTTGCCACCTAGGCAGTCTGAGGGTGGGGCTTCCGGTCCCCTCAAGGTGGGGCGGGATCTCCTCTTTCTTTCCCACTGGGGCGTGGCAATTACACCAATGTGGGGAGGGGCTTCTTCCCCTCAGGTTATTCCACACATCAGTGCTCATTTGCATGGTTAGCAAGTATTCCACAAAACTTGATGTCTGTAATATGGAGGTCAGATATGGCCAGCACCATCATTAGCTGTTGAGGGGTGTCATGTTGACTCCATCTCAGTTAAAAAGAGCAGAAGCCCACTCCATCTTCGCTAAGATATCCGCAGCCCTATGCAGGCAAGGTGAAACCTGTGCCCTCCCTTGAGTGGGTGATTCCACCTGCATCACATGAGCCCCGGCAAATCCATGCCCCAAGTCTGAACTCAAATGATAGGTTGCTTCAAACAGTTGCTATGAGGCACAGCGTACCTCCATTGGCCACCTGCATGTGACCTGGCATGCTCTGTAAGGGTTTAAGCTCACGGCCACATTGTGTTTGCCTTTAGAACCCACCCTGAGTGTGGCTCGGGGCCCAAGGTTCCAGTTCCCGAGTCTAGGCTGCGGCCCTGGCCAGCCAATCTGCTCTTTCAGGTTGCTGGGCCGTGACCCTGTCTGGTCAGTATATTTTTTCCTTCCCAGTAAACCCATCTTTTTACTTGAGACTGTCTCTCAGTGTCGGACTCTTGTAGGGATGGGGAATTTTCCCACACGCACACTCGGACCCCATTACAGTCTGGTCCCCTCCCTTGGGCAGACCCCATTACAATTACATTAGACATGGCTGTTGATGTGTTCTAGGAATGTATAGCCCATTGCCCAGGATTTTCCTCTTCAGTGGGTACCATGATATCATGGTACCACCACGTCACTACCTGGAGTTATCGCTGCTCTTTATCTTCAGCACTGTTATGCTTGGAGCCACCTAATGGCCCTCATTCTAGATAGCTAATTCTTGGGGGCCTTGTCGGCTGGCAGCGTGCTGGCCCACCTGAATTCAGGTGAATGGTGGGGGCAGTCCCGGCCCCCTGTGAGGTCCTGACCTTCCTGCTGGGGTGTGGTGGGGGGTAGGGTGATGTTGAGCAGGGTGGAAGAAGTCCTAGCTAGCTAATTCTGAATGGACTTGCTGATCTCGGTTGTCTTGAGTCCGCTGGGCATTGGCCACTCAACCTTTGCTGCACATTGTTGTATTCCGAGAGCGAGAATAATCCGTTGAGGCACAACTTAAGGTGGGAAGGAGTTTTATTTCCAAAGGGATATTATTTACAATGTAAAGCCCAGAACCAGAACCAGAGCCACCTCCACCTCCTGATGCTTGCCTGCGACTACCTTATCCTGGGTGAGTTACCCAGAACCCAGGCCTGAGACCTGTCTTGACCTGAACTCTGAACCTCCACTTTAATTTCTTTTATTTTCTGTTTTCTTTTTGTGAGCAAAGGGACAGTTTAGTGTACAACACAAAGCAGCCACAGTACTAGGAAGTTGAGCTTCATATTCCTAACCACGACACAGAACAACTGGACATTCTCATGTGGAGCTGAAAGGAAAAAAGGGAACGCCCTGTATGCAAATTCACAGGCAAATCTCATCCGCTTGATAATCTCTGGTTTCCATTGACTGGATGGCCACCAAACGGCCCTCATTCTACATAGCTAATTCTTTGCCTACAGAGGAGAGCCAATGGTGAGCTTGTAACTGGTGTTTCACTAGTTACTTACTCTTCTTGAGTCTGTTTCACTAAAGAGAACGTGATACTAGACGAGCTTCAAGGAATAGTCCTGCGCCATTTCCAGGAGTCCTTCCCAGAATATGAAATCCTTAACCATGGGATCTAACATCAAAGTGTCCTTGTTAGGACACATGACCTTTTCCTTGAATGAGTTTTGTGCATCTGCTGTTGTATT
>NW_025959604.1:0-33267 GCF_023159225.1 Perognathus longimembris pacificus
AGGCATAAGCAGGGCCTGATGGCCTGTGAGCAACAACTGACTACCGCTAAGAGGCGTCACTCCCCCTCCCGCTAAAGCTGATCCTGTTGGAATGCAAATGCAAATGCACCTCAGCACACTGGGCAAGGCATAGAAACGCAAAACATCCAGCCACCTCCTGGAGGCTTTGCTGCACGGCGGGCCGCGCATGCGCAGTCCTGCAACCTCAGAATCACGCCAGGCAGCTACCTCGCGGGCCACTGAAGGATTTCAAGTGGTCTCGGTCAAGTGAGCAGATGCTTTATCCAGACTAATAGGATGTCAGTCGCAGTAGAGGGAGCCACAAGGTAGAAAAGGAAGGCCGCTACCCTCCTACCTCATATACACACCTCCTGCACAGAGCAAAGAAGCAGAGGGATTTGGGGACAGAACAGGGAGACAACAGCTTAGATGAATGCGGACTGTTGTTCACGAGAGGACTGGGAGAGGCCAGGAGTACAGAGGCTGAGAGCAGAGGGCGAATTGGAGCAGTTAAGAAGGGCCAGGAAGAGGGAGGGGCTTCTGAATTCCTCAGAGGAAGGGAAGAGATGCGTCGGGAGCTGTGCAGCCTGTGAAGCTCAGAAGGAGCAGGGGGAAAATGGGAAGCAGAGGCAGAAGCAAAGAGGCAGAGGCCCGGTGGCACGCGTGAGCTGATAGGAGTCTGGAGGCAGGAAGGCTAATTCTAGGAGTGGAAGGAGCAGGAAGGCAGGGACAAGGAGGGCATGAAGAGAGAATCTCAGGGGGTTTGGGGTGCAGCAAGTATGAGAGCAGGGGAGAAGCCTCAGGAACTTAGCCGCTGATGGAGATGGTGGCGAGGAAGGCCAGGATGCTCGCCATGGGACGGGCGCACCCCCGCCCATGTACCAACGAGAAGGAAATAGAGCCAGGGCATTCTGGGCCACAGGCCTCTGTCCCTCTCTGCCCACCGTGCCTTCTTGCTTCAGGGTGTAGACCAGAGGGGTAAAGAATGCCTTCTTTGGTTGGGGCACTTCCTGGGCCTAATCCCGTGGTCCTGCTGCATTCACATATCTCCCCTCATTGCATTCCGACAAGAGTTGTTTGCAATTCAGGTCGCTCAAGCTGCATGGTACAGGGAATGGGAAACAGGTGAGGACAGCAGGGGAAGACACAAGTGCCAATGGGCTGGCCTATATGCAGCGCTGAGCTCCCTAGCCACGCCCACCACAACAATATCAGGCTTGATTCGATCAAGTCGGACCCAGTGCCCTGAAAACCCTTAGCACCTTCCATGCCACGGTGTACTGGGTGTGCTCGCAAGGGCGAGAGTGTCCGTGATTGTCTGTACGAGTGCGTGTGTGTTCCTGACAGCGTACATGGGTGCACTTCCTAAACATAGGTCTGGATATGTGTAAATAGGCATCTGGATGTGGATCCAGGAGGTCCCGTCACAGTGTGTTCTGAGTGAGCATGTGGAGGCTGCGGCGAGTGACAGAGAAAGACAGAGATGGAGAGTGGGCTTGCATGTGAGAAATTCTCTGTTCATGTGAGGTAGCATGAGTGTGTCAGATATGACGTTGAACAGATGGAATTCAAAGTTTGTGCACTTTATACTTGCTCGCTTGAAATTCCCAGGAAACCATTCATTTGGCAAAGGCTTCCCTATAGTGCTGTCTGCTTCACCAAGGTCTCCAGACGTGAGTCCGGGGATGCTAAGCAGCCACTGCTGTTGGCGATCTGCATGACAGTGATGATGAGGCCTACGAATACCATTGCTGGGAGCCAGGGTGCCTTGGCCGACGCAGGGAAGCGTCAGAATTCCCTTTCCTTGGTGTCTGAGCATAGCACCCTGCAGGAGTCTTAAACTTATGGCTTTGAGCCAACGGCCCCCGCATTGCCAGCTCCTGCCTATAGCCATTATGATCCACCGCTACTCGGTAGTAGGAAGGATCTGGCAGAGATGTGGGCCAGAGGGGCCAGGCAAGAGGGCAGACAAGAGGCGAGCGGACACCTGTGCAGTTAGGAGAACCCAATAACCCCTCACCTGCTGACCTTGAATCTCCATTCTGCTGTCATCGAACAGATGACGTGGATGGGGAGAGAGGTGGCGGATTCAGACACCGGCCACTTCCAGGACTGGCAAGGGCAGAGGAGGTGGGGGAGCTGTCCAACACGGGTTCAGCCCGGATGTGGGATGGAGCGGGAGCGGAGGTGAAAATTGGACCCAGCCCGTCCCAGCGGGGTTTCCAGGTGCGCGATTTGAGGCTCCAGAGCTCCTGTACTTCCCTGTTGGCCTGTGAGAACTGGTGAGCAGTCAGAGCCAACCCTAAGGGCCTTCGCAACCCTTTCGCTATGGCAACTCCACTTGGAACACTGGCACACGTCAGCAGGTGGCGCCTAGAACCTGACCACGTCACAGAGCGCCTAACCTGCAGGCACCGCCCAGTGGATTCCCAGCACCCCTGGGGCGCATGTACAGTCAAGGAGGCATAAGCAGGGCCTGATGGCCTGTGAGCAAGAACTGACTACCGCTAAGAGGCGTCACTCCCCCTCCCGCTAAAGCTGATCCTGTTGGAATGCAAATGCAAATGCACCTCAGCACACTGGGCAAGGCATAGAAACGCAAAACATCCAGCCACCTCCTGGAGGCTTTGCTGCACGGCGGGCCGCGCATGCGCAGTCCTGCAACCTCAGAATCACGCCAGGCAGCTACCTCGCGGGCCACTGAAGGATTTCAAGTGGTCTCGGTCAAGTGAGCAGATGCTTTTTCCAGACTAATAGGATGTCAGTCGCAGTAGAGGGAGCCACAAGGTAGAAAAGGAAGGCCGCTACCCTCCTACCTCATATACACACCTCCTGCACAGAGCAAAGAAGCAGAGGGATTTGGGGACAGAACAGGGAGACAACAGCTTAGATGAATGCGGACTGTTGTTCACGAGAGGACTGGGAGAGGCCAGGAGTACAGAGGCTGAGAGCAGAGGGCGAATTGGAGCAGTTAAGAAGGGCCAGGAAGAGGGAGGGGCTTCTGAATTCCTCAGAGGAAGGGAAGAGATGCGTCGGGAGCTGTGCAGCCTGTGAAGCTCAGAAGGAGCAGGGGGAAAATGGGAAGCAGAGGCAGAAGCAAAGAGGCAGAGGCCCGGTGGCACGCGTGAGCTGATAGGAGTCTGGAGGCAGGAAGGCTAATTCTAGGAGTGGAAGGAGCAGGAAGGCAGGGACAAGGAGGGCATGAAGAGAGAATCTCAGGGGGTTTGGGGTGCAGCAAGTATGAGAGCAGGGGAGAAGCCTCAGGAACTTAGCCGCTGATGGAGATGGTGGCGAGGAAGGCCAGGATGCTCGCCATGGGACGGGCGCACCCCCGCCCATGTACCAACGAGAAGGAAATAGAGCCAGGGCATTCTGGGCCACAGGCCTCTGTCCCTCTCTGCCCACCGTGCCTTCTTGCTTCAGGGTGTAGACCAGAGGGGTAAAGAATGCCTTCTTTGGTTGGGGCACTTCCTGGGCCTAATCCCGTGGTCCTGCTGCATTCACATGTCTCCCCTCATTGCATTCCGACAAGAGTTGTTTGCAATTCAGGTCGCTCAAGCTGCATGGTACAGGGAATGGGAAACAGGTGAGGACAGCAGGGGAAGACACAAGTGCCAATGGGCTGGCCTATATGCAGCGCTGAGCTCCCTAGCCACGCCCACCACAACAATATCAGGCTTGATTCGATCAAGTCGGACCCAGTGCCCTGAAAACCCTTAGCACCTTCCATGCCACGGTGTACTGGGTGTGCTCGCAAGGGCGAGAGTGTCCGTGATTGTCTGTACGAGTGCGTGTGTGTTCCTGACAGCGTACATGGGTGCACTTCCTAAACATAGGTCTGGATATGTGTAAATAGGCATCTGGATGTGGATCCAGGAGGTCCCGTCACAGTGTGTTCTGAGTGAGCATGTGGAGGCTGCGGCGAGTGACAGAGAAAGACAGAGATGGAGAGTGGGCTTGCATGTGAGAAATTCTCTGTTCATGTGAGGTAGCATGAGTGTGTCAGATATGACGTTGAACAGATGGAATTCAAAGTTTGTGCACTTTATACTTGATCGCTTGAAATTCCCAGGAAACCATTCATTTGGCAAAGGCTTCCCTATAGTGCTGTCTGCTTCACCAAGGTCTCCAGACGTGAGTCCGGGGATGCTAAGCAGCCACTGCTGTTGGCGATCTGCATGACAGTGATGATGAGGCCTACGAATACCATTGCTGGGAGCCAGGGTGCCTTGGCCGACGCAGGGAAGCGTCAGAATTCCCTTTCCTTGGTGTCTGAGCATAGCACCCTGCAGGAGTCTTAAACTTATGGCTTTGAGCCAACGGCCCCCGCATTGCCAGCTCCTGCCTATAGCCATTATAATCCACCGCTACTCGGTAGTAGGAAGGATCTGGCAGAGATGTGGGCCAGAGGGGCCAGGCAAGAGGGCAGACAAGAGGCCAGCGGACACCTGTGCAGTTAGGAGAACCCAATAACCCCTCACCTGCTGACCTTGAATCTCCATTCTGCTGTCATCGAACAGATGACGTGGATGGGGAGAGAGGTGGCGGATTCAGACACCGGCCACTTCCAGGACTGGCAAGGGCAGAGGAGGTGGGGGAGCTGTCCAACACGGGTTCAGCCAGGATGTGGGATGGAGCGGGAGCGGAGTTGAAAAGTGGACCCAGCCCGTCCCAGCGGGGTTTCCAGGTGCGCGATTTGAGGCTCCAGAGCTCCTGCACTTCCCTGTTGGCCTGTGAGAACTGGTGAGCAGTCAGAGCCAACCCCTAAGGGCCTTCGCATCCCTTTCGCTATGGCAACTCCACTTGGAACACTGGCACACGTCAGCAGGTGGCGCCTAGAACCTGACCACGTCACAGAGCGCCTAACCTGCAGGCACCGCCCAGAGGATTCCCAGCACCCCTGGGGCGCATGTACAGTCAAGGAGGCATAAGCAGGGCCTGATGGCCTGTGAGCAACAACTGACTACCGCTAAGAGGCGTCACTCCCCCTCCCGCTAAAGCTGATCCTGTTGGAATGCAAATGCAAATGCACCTCAGCACACTGGGCAAGGCATA
Source organism: Perognathus longimembris pacificus (assembly GCF_023159225.1). Taxonomy (NCBI): domain Eukaryota; kingdom Metazoa; phylum Chordata; class Mammalia; order Rodentia; family Heteromyidae; genus Perognathus; species Perognathus longimembris. The sequence continues at coordinate 5,056 of NW_025959604.1, forward strand.
GAAACGCAAAACATCCAGCCACCTCCTGGAGGCTTTGCTGCACGGCGGGCCGCGCATGCGCAGTCCTGCAACCTCAGAATCACGCCAGGCAGCTACCTCGCGGGCCACTGAAGGATTTCAAGTGGTCTCGGTCAAGTGAGCAGATGCTTTATCCAGACTAATAGGATGTCAGTCGCAGTAGAGGGAGCCACAAGGTAGAAAAGGAAGGCCGCTACCCTCCTACCTCATATACACACCTCCTGCACAGAGCAAAGAAGCAGAGGGATTTGGGGACAGAACAGGGAGACAACAGCTTAGATGAATGCGGACTGTTGTGCACGAGAGGACTGGGAGAGGCCAGGAGTACAGAGGCTGAGAGCAGAGGGCGAATTGGAGCAGTTAAGAAGGGCCAGGAAGAGGGAGGGGCTTCTGAATTCCTCAGAGGAAGGGAAGAGATGCGTCGAGAGCTGTGCAGCCTGTGAAGCTCAGAAGGAGGAGGGGGAAAATGGGAAGCAGAGGCAGAAGCAAAGAGGCAGAGGCCCGGTGGCACGCGTGAGCTGATAGGAGTCTGGAGCCAGGAAGGCTAATTCTAGGAGTGGAAGGAGCAGGAAGGCAGGGACAAGGAGGGCATGAAGAGAGAATCTCAGGGAGTTTGGGGTGCAGCAAGTATGAGAGCAGGGGAGAAGCCTCAGGAACTTAGCCGCTGATGGAGATGGTGGCGAGGAAGGCCAGGATGCTCGCCATGGGACGGGCGCACCCCCGCCCATGTACCAACGAGAAGGAAATAGAGCCAGGGCATTCTGGGCCACAGGCCTCTGTCCCTCTCTGCCCACCGTGCCTTCTTGCTTCAGGGTGTAGACCAGAGGGGTAAAGAAGGCCTTCTTTGGTTGGGGCACTTCCTGGGCCTAATCCCGTGGTCCTGCTGCATTCACATATCTCCCCTCATTGCATTCCGACAAGAGTTGTTTGCAATTCAGGTCGCTCAAGCTGCATGGTACAGGGAATGGGAAACAGGTGAGGACAGCAGGGGAAGACACAAGTGCCAATGGGCTGGCCTATATGCAGCGCTGAGCTCCCTAGCCACGCCCACCACAACAATATCAGGCTTGATTCGATCAAGTCGGACCCAGTGCCCTGTAAACCCTTAGCACCTTCCATGCCACGGTGTACTGGGTGTGCTCGCAAGGGCGAGAGTGTCCGTGATTGTCTGTACGAGTGCGTGTGTGTTCCTGACAGCGTACATGGGTGCACTTCCTAAACATAGGTCTGGATATGTGTAAATAGGCATCTGGATGTGGATCCAGGAGGTCCCGTCACAGTGTGTTCTGAGTGAGCATGTGGAGGCTGCGGCGAGTGACAGAGAAAGACAGAGATGGAGAGTGGGCTTGCATGTGAGAAATTCTCTGTTCATGTGAGGTAGCATGAGTGTGTCAGATATGACGTTAAACAGATGGAATTCAAAGTTTGTGCACTTTATACTTGCTCGCTTGAAATTCCCAGGAAACCATTCATTTGGCAAAGGCTTCCCTATAGTGCTGTCTGCTTCACCAAGGTCTCCAGACGTGAGTCCGGGGATGCTAAGCAGCCACTGCTGTTGGCGATCTGCATGACAGTGATGATGAGGCCTACGAATACCATTGCTGGGAGCCAGGGTGCCTTGGCCGACGCAGGGAAGCGTCAGAATTCCCTTTCCTTGGTGTCTGAGCATAGCACCCTGCAGGAGTCTTAAACTTATGGCTTTGAGCCAACGGCCCCCGCATTGCCAGCTCCTGCCTATAGCCATTATGATCCATCGCTACTCGGTAGTAGGAAGGATCTGGCAGAGATGTGGGCCAGAGGGGCCAGGCAAGAGGGCAGACAAGAGGCGAGCGGACACCTGTGCAGTTAGGAGAACCCAATAATCCCTCACCTGCTGACCTTGAATCTCCATTCTGCTGTCATCGAACAGATGACGTGGATGGGGAGAGAGGTGGCGGATTCAGACACCGGCCACTTCCAGGACTGGCAAGGGCAGAGGAGGTGGGGGAGCTGTCCAACACGGGTTCAGCCAGGATGTGGGATGGAGCGGGAGCGGAGGTGAAAAGTGGACCCAGCCCGTCCCAGCGGGGTTTCCAGGTGCGCGATTTGAGGCTCCAGAGCTCCTGTACTTCCCTGTTGGCCTGTGAGAACTGGTGAGCAGTCAGAGCCAACCCCTAAGGGCCTTCGCAACCCTTTCGCTATGGCAACTCCACTTGGAACACTGGCACACGTCAGCAGGTGGCGCCTAGAACCTGACCACGTCACAGAGCGCCTAACCTGCAGGCACCGCCCAGTGGATTCCCAGCACCCCTGGGGCGCATGTACAGTCAAGGAGGCATAAGCAGGGCCTGATGGCCTGTGAGCAAGAACTGACTACCGCTAAGAGGCGTCACTCCCCCTCCCGCTAAAGCTGATCCTGTTGGAATGCAAATGCAAATGCACCTCAGCACACTGGGCAAGGCATAGAAACGCAAAACATCCAGCCACCTCCTGGAGGCTTTGCTGCACGGCGGGCCGCGCATGCGCAGTCCTGCAACCTCAGAATCACGCCAGGCAGCTACCTCGCGGGCCACTGAAGGATTTCAAGTGGTCTCGGTCAAGTGAGCAGATGCTTTTTCCAGACTAATAGGATGTCAGTCGCAGTAGAGGGAGCCACAAGGTAGAAAAGGAAGGCCGCTACCCTCCTACCTCATATACACACCTCCTGCACAGAGCAAAGAAGCAGAGGGATTTGGGGACAGAACAGGGAGACAACAGCTTAGATGAATGCGGACTGTTGTTCACGAGAGGACTGGGAGAGGCCAGGAGTACAGAGGCTGAGAGCAGAGGGCGAATTGGAGCAGTTAAGAAGGGCCAGGAAGAGGGAGGGGCTTCTGAATTCCTCAGAGGAAGGGAAGAGATGCGTCGGGAGCTGTGCAGCCTGTGAAGCTCAGAAGGAGCAGGGGGAAAATGGGAAGCAGAGGCAGAAGCAAAGAGGCAGAGGCCCGGTGGCACGCGTGAGCTGATAGGAGTCTGGAGGCAGGAAGGCTAATTCTAGGAGTGGAAGGAGCAGGAAGGCAGGGACAAGGAGGGCATGAAGAGAGAATCTCAGGGGGTTTGGGGTGCAGCAAATATGAGAGCAGGGGAGAAGCCTCAGGAACTTAGCCGCTGATGGAGATGGTGGCGAGGAAGGCCAGGATGCTCGCCATGGGACGGGCGCACCCCCGCCCATGTACCAACGAGAAGGAAATAGAGCCAGGGCATTCTGGGCCACAGGCCTCTGTCCCTCTCTGCCCACCGTGCCTTCTTGCTTCAGGGTGTAGACCAGAGGGGTAAAGAATGCCTTCTTTGGTTGGGGCACTTCCTGGGCCTAATCCCGTGGTCCTGCTGCATTCACATGTCTCCCCTCATTGCATTCCGACAAGAGTTGTTTGCAATTCAGGTCGCTCAAGCTGCATGGTACAGGGAATGGGAAACAGGTGAGGACAGCAGGGGAAGACACAAGTGCCAATGGGCTGGCCTATATGCAGCGCTGAGCTCCCTAGCCACGCCCACCACAACAATATCAGGCTTGATTCGATCAAGTCGGACCCAGTGCCCTGAAAACCCTTAGCACCTTCCATGCCACGGTGTACTGGGTGTGCTCGCAAGGGCGAGAGTGTCCGTGATTGTCTGTACGAGTGCGTGTGTGTTCCTGACAGCGTACATGGGTGCACTTCCTAAACATAGGTCTGGATATGTGTAAATAGGCATCTGGATGTGGATCCAGGAGGTCCCGTCACAGTGTGTTCTGAGTGAGCATGTGGAGGCTGCGGCGAGTGACAGAGAAAGACAGAGATGGAGAGTGGGCTTGCATGTGAGAAATTCTCTGTTCATGTGAGGTAGCATGAGTGTGTCAGATATGACGTTGAACAGATGGAATTCAAAGTTTGTGCACTTTATACTTGATCGCTTGAAATTCCCAGGAAACCATTCATTTGGCAAAGGCTTCCCTATAGTGCTGTCTGCTTCACCAAGGTCTCCAGACGTGAGTCCGGGGATGCTAAGCAGCCACTGCTGTTGGCGATCTGCATGACAGTGATGATGAGGCCTACGAATACCATTGCTGGGAGCCAGGGTGCCTTGGCCGACGCAGGGAAGCGTCAGAATTCCCTTTCCTTGGTGTCTGAGCATAGCACCCTGCAGGAGTCTTAAACTTATGGCTTTGAGCCAACGGCCCCCGCATTGCCAGCTCCTGCCTATAGCCATTATGATCCACCGCTACTCGGTAGTAGGAAGGATCTGGCAGAGATGTGGGCCAGAGGGGCCAGGCAAGAGGGCAGACAAGAGGCGAGCGGACACCTGTGCAGTTAGGAGAACCCAATAACCCCTCACCTGCTGACCTTGAATCTCCATTCTGCTGTCATCGAACAGATGACGTGGATGGGGAGAGAGGTGGCGGATTCAGACACCGGCCACTTCCAGGACTGGCAAGGGCAGAGGAGGTGGGGGAGCTGTCCAACACGGGTTCAGCCAGGATGTGGGATGGAGCGGGAGCGGAGTTGAAAAGTGGACCCAGCCCGTCCCTGCGGGGTTTCCAGGTGCGCGATTTGAGGCTCCAGAGCTCCTGCACTTCCCTGTTGGCCTGTGAGAACTGGTGAGCAGTCAGAGCCAACCCCTAAGGGCCTTCGCATCCCTTTCGCTATGGCAACTCCACTTGGAACACTGGCACACGTCAGCAGGTGGCGCCTAGAACCTGACCACGTCACAGAGCGCCTAACCTGCAGGCACCGCCCAGAGGATTCCCAGCACCCCTGGGGCGCATGTACAGTCAAGGAGGCATAAGCAGGGCCTGATGGCCTGTGAGCAACAACTGACTACCGCTAAGAGGCGTCACTCCCCCTCCCGCTAAAGCTGATCCTGTTGGAATGCAAATGCAAATGCACCTCAGCACACTGGGCAAGGCATAGAAACGCAAAACATCCAGCCACCTCCTGGAGGCTTTGCTGCACGGCGGGCCGCGCATGCGCAGTCCTGCAACCTCAGAATCACGCCAGGCAGCTACCTCGCGGGCCACTGAAGGATTTCAAGTGGTCTCGGTCAAGTGAGCAGATGCTTTATCCAGACTAATAGGATGTCAGTCGCAGTAGAGGGAGCCACAAGGTAGAAAAGGAAGGCCGCTACCCTCCTACCTCATATACACACCTCCTGCACAGAGCAAAGAAGCAGAGGGATTTGGGGACAGAACAGGGAGACAACAGCTTAGATGAATGCGGACTGTTGTTCACGAGAGGACTGGGAGAGGCCAGGAGTACAGAGGCTGAGAGCAGAGGGCGAATTGGAGCAGTTAAGAAGGGCCAGGAAGAGGGAGGGGCTTCTGAATTCCTCAGAGGAAGGGAAGAGATGCGTCGGGAGCTGTGCAGCCTGTGAAGCTCAGAAGGAGCAGGGGGAAAATGGGAAGCAGAGGCAGAAGCAAAGAGGCAGAGGCCCGGTGGCACGCGTGAGCTGATAGGAGTCTGGAGGCAGGAAGGCTAATTCTAGGAGTGGAAGGAGCAGGAAGGCAGGGACAAGGAGGGCATGAAGAGAGAATCTCAGGGGGTTTGGGGTGCAGCAAATATGAGAGCAGGGGAGAAGCCTCAGGAACTTAGCCGCTGATGGAGATGGTGGCGAGGAAGGCCAGGATGCTCGCCATGGGACGGGCGCACCCCCGCCCATGTACCAACGAGAAGGAAATAGAGCCAGGGCATTCTGGGCCACAGGCCTCTGTCCCTCTCTGCCCACCGTGCCTTCTTGCTTCAGGGTGTAGACCAGAGGGGTAAAGAATGCCTTCTTTGGTTGGGGCACTTCCTGGGCCTAATCCCGTGGTCCTGCTGCATTCACATGTCTCCCCTCATTGCATTCCGACAAGAGTTGTTTGCAATTCAGGTCGCTCAAGCTGCATGGTACAGGGAATGGGAAACAGGTGAGGACAGCAGGGGAAGACACAAGTGCCAATGGGCTGGCCTATATGCAGCGCTGAGCTCCCTAGCCACGCCCACCACAACAATATCAGGCTTGATTCGATCAAGTCGGACCCAGTGCCCTGAAAACCCTTAGCACCTTCCATGCCACGGTGTACTGGGTGTGCTCGCAAGGGCGAGAGTGTCCGTGATTGTCTGTACGAGTGCGTGTGTGTTCCTGACAGCGTACATGGGTGCACTTCCTAAACATAGGTCTGGATATGTGTAAATAGGCATCTGGATGTGGATCCAGGAGGTCCCGTCACAGTGTGTTCTGAGTGAGCATGTGGAGGCTGCGGCGAGTGACAGAGAAAGACAGAGATGGAGAGTGGGCTTGCATGTGAGAAATTCTCTGTTCATGTGAGGTAGCATGAGTGTGTCAGATATGACGTTGAACAGATGGAATTCAAAGTTTGTGCACTTTATACTTGATCGCTTGAAATTCCCAGGAAACCATTCATTTGGCAAAGGCTTCCCTATAGTGCTGTCTGCTTCACCAAGGTCTCCAGACGTGAGTCCGGGGATGCTAAGCAGCCACTGCTGTTGGCGATCTGCATGACAGTGATGATGAGGCCTACGAATACCATTGCTGGGAGCCAGGGTGCCTTGGCCGACGCAGGGAAGCGTCAGAATTCCCTTTCCTTGGTGTCTGAGCATAGCACCCTGCAGGAGTCTTAAACTTATGGCTTTGAGCCAACGGCCCCCGCATTGCCAGCTCCTGCCTATAGCCATTATGATCCACCGCTACTCGGTAGTAGGAAGGATCTGGCAGAGATGTGGGCCAGAGGGGCCAGGCAAGAGGGCAGACAAGAGGCGAGCGGACACCTGTGCAGTTAGGAGAACCCAATAACCCCTCACCTGCTGACCTTGAATCTCCATTCTGCTGTCATCGAACAGATGACGTGGATGGGGAGAGAGGTGGCGGATTCAGACACCGGCCACTTCCAGGACTGGCAAGGGCAGAGGAGGTGGGGGAGCTGTCCAACACGGGTTCAGCCAGGATGTGGGATGGAGCGGGAGCGGAGTTGAAAAGTGGACCCAGCCCGTCCCTGCGGGGTTTCCAGGTGCGCGATTTGAGGCTCCAGACCTCCTGCACTTCCCTGTTGGCCTGTGAGAACTGGTGAGCAGTCAGAGCCAACCCCTAAGGGCCTTCGCATCCCTTTCGCTATGGCAACTCCACTTGGAACACTGGCACACGTCAGCAGGTGGCGCCTAGAACCTGACCACGTCACAGAGCGCCTAACCTGCAGGCACCGCCCAGAGGATTCCCAGCACCCCTGGGGCGCATGTACAGTCAAGGAGGCATAAGCAGGGCCTGATGGCCTGTGAGCAACAACTGACTACCGCTAAGAGGCGTCACTCCCCCTCCCGCTAAAGCTGATCCTGTTGGAATGCAAATGCAAATGCACCTCAGCACACTGGGCAAGGCATAGAAACGCAAAACATCCAGCCACCTCCTGGAGGCTTTGCTGCACGGCGGGCCGCGCATGCGCAGTCCTGCAACCTCAGAATCACGCCAGGCAGCTACCTCGCGGGCCACTGAAGGATTTCAAGTGGTCTCGGTCAAGTGAGCAGATGCTTTATCCAGACTAATAGGATGTCAGTCGCAGTAGAGGGAGCCACAAGGTAGAAAAGGAAGGCCGCTACCCTCCTACCTCATATACACACCTCCTGCACAGAGCAAAGAAGCAGAGGGATTTGGGGACAGAACAGGGAGACAACAGCTTAGATGAATGCGGACTGTTGTGCACGAGAGGACTGGGAGAGGCCAGGAGTACAGAGGCTGAGAGCAGAGGGCGAATTGGAGCAGTTAAGAAGGGCCAGGAAGAGGGAGGGGCTTCTGAATTCCTCAGAGGAAGGGAAGAGATGCGTCGAGAGCTGTGCAGCCTGTGAAGCTCAGAAGGAGGAGGGGGAAAATGGGAAGCAGAGGCAGAAGCAAAGAGGCAGAGGCCCGGTGGCACGCGTGAGCTGATAGGAGTCTGGAGCCAGGAAGGCTAATTCTAGGAGTGGAAGGAGCAGGAAGGCAGGGACAAGGAGGGCATGAAGAGAGAATCTCAGGGAGTTTGGGGTGCAGCAAGTATGAGAGCAGGGGAGAAGCCTCAGGAACTTAGCCGCTGATGGAGATGGTGGCGAGGAAGGCCAGGATGCTCGCCATGGGACGGGCGCACCCCCGCCCATGTACCAACGAGAAGGAAATAGAGCCAGGGCATTCTGGGCCACAGGCCTCTGTCCCTCTCTGCCCACCGTGCCTTCTTGCTTCAGGGTGTAGACCAGAGGGGTAAAGAATGCCTTCTTTGGTTGGGGCACTTCCTGGGCCTAATCCCGTGGTCCTGCTGCATTCACATATCTCCCCTCATTGCATTCCGACAAGAGTTGTTTGCAATTCAGGTCGCTCAAGCTGCATGGTACAGGGAATGGGAAACAGGTGAGGACAGCAGGGGAAGACACAAGTGCCAATGGGCTGGCCTATATGCAGCGCTGAGCTCCCTAGCCACGCCCACCACAACAATATCAGGCTTGATTCGATCAAGTCGGACCCAGTGCCCTGAAAACCCTTAGCACCTTCCATGCCACGGTGTACTGGGTGTGCTCGCAAGGGCGAGAGTGTCCGTGATTGTCTGTACGAGTGCGTGTGTGTTCCTGACAGCGTACATGGGTGCACTTCCTAAACATAGGTCTGGATATGTGTAAATAGGCATCTGGATGTGGATCCAGGAGGTCCCGTCACAGTGTGTTCTGAGTGAGCATGTGGAGGCTGCGGCGAGTGACAGAGAAAGACAGAGATGGAGAGTGGGCTTGCATGTGAGAAATTCTCTGTTCATGTGCGGTAGCATGAGTGTGTCAGATATGACGTTGAACAGATGGAATTCAAAGTTTGTGCACTTTATACTTGCTCGCTTGAAATTCCCAGGAAACCATTCATTTGGCAAAGGCTTCCCTATAGTGCTGTCTGCTTCACCAAGATCTCCAGACGTGAGTCCGGGGATGCTAAGCAGCCACTGCTGTTGGCGATCTGCATGACAGTGAGGATGAGGCCTACGAATACCATTGCTGGGAGCCAGGGTGCCTTGGCCGACGCAGGGAAGCGTCAGAATTCCCTTTCCTTGGTGTCTGAGCATAGCACCCTGCAGGAGTCTTAAACTTATGGCTTTGAGCCAACGGCCCCCGCATTGCCAGCTCCTGCCTATAGCCATTATGATCCACCGCTACTCGGTAGTAGGAAGGATCTGGCAGAGATGTGGGCCAGAGGGGCCAGGCAAGAGGGCAGACAAGAGGCCAGCGGACACCTGTGCAGTTAGGAGAACCCAATAACCCCTCACCTGCTGACCTTGAATCTCCATTCTGCTGTCATCGAACAGATGACGTGGATGGGGAGAGAGGTGGCGGATTCAGACACCGGCCACTTCCAGGACTGGCAAGGGCAGAGGAGGTGGGGGAGCTGTCCAACACGGGTTCAGCCAGGATGTGGGATGGAGCGGGAGCGGAGTTGAAAAGTGGACCCAGCCCGTCCCAGCGGGGTTTCCAGGTGCGCGATTTGAGGCTCCAGAGCTCCTGCACTTCCCTGTTGGCCTGTGAGAACTGGTGAGCAGTCAGAGCCAACCCCTAAGGGCCTTCGCATCCCTTTCGCTATGGCAACTCCACTTGGAACACTGGCACACGTCAGCAGGTGGCGCCTAGAACCTGACCACGTCACAGAGCGCCTAACCTGCAGGCACCGCCCAGAGGATTCCCAGCACCCCTGGGGCGCATGTACAGTCAAGGAGGCATAAGCAGGGCCTGATGGCCTGTGAGCAACAACTGACTACCGCTAAGAGGCGTCACTCCCCCTCCCGCTAAAGCTGATCCTGTTGGAATGCAAATGCAAATGCACCTCAGCACACTGGGCAAGGCATAGAAACGCAAAACATCCAGCCACCTCCTGGAGGCTTTGCTGCACGGCGGGCCGCGCATGCGCAGTCCTGCAACCTCAGAATCACGCCAGGCAGCTACCTCGCGGGCCACTGAAGGATTTCAAGTGGTCTCGGTCAAGTGAGCAGATGCTTTATCCAGACTAATAGGATGTCAGTCGCAGTAGAGGGAGCCACAAGGTAGAAAAGGAAGGCCGCTACCCTCCTACCTCATATACACACCTCCTGCACAGAGCAAAGAAGCAGAGGGATTTGGGGACAGAACAGGGAGACAACAGCTTAGATGAATGCGGACTGTTGTGCACGAGAGGACTGGGAGAGGCCAGGAGTACAGAGGCTGAGAGCAGAGGGCGAATTGGAGCAGTTAAGAAGGGCCAGGAAGAGGGAGGGGCTTCTGAATTCCTCAGAGGAAGGGAAGAGATGCGTCGAGAGCTGTGCAGCCTGTGAAGCTCAGAAGGAGGAGGGGGAAAATGGGAAGCAGAGGCAGAAGCAAAGAGGCAGAGGCCCGGTGGCACGCGTGAGCTGATAGGAGTCTGGAGCCAGGAAGGCTAATTCTAGGAGTGGAAGGAGCAGGAAGGCAGGGACAAGGAGGGCATGAAGAGAGAATCTCAGGGAGTTTGGGGTGCAGCAAGTATGAGAGCAGGGGAGAAGCCTCAGGAACTTAGCCGCTGATGGAGATGGTGGCGAGGAAGGCCAGGATGCTCGCCATGGGACGGGCGCACCCCCGCCCATGTACCAACGAGAAGGAAATAGAGCCAGGGCATTCTGGGCCACAGGCCTCTGTCCCTCTCTGCCCACCGTGCCTTCTTGCTTCAGGGTGTAGACCAGAGGGGTAAAGAATGCCTTCTTTGGTTGGGGCACTTCCTGGGCCTAATCCCGTGGTCCTGCTGCATTCACATATCTCCCCTCATTGCATTCCGACAAGAGTTGTTTGCAATTCAGGTCGCTCAAGCTGCATGGTACAGGGAATGGGAAACAGGTGAGGACAGCAGGGGAAGACACAAGTGCCAATGGGCTGGCCTATATGCAGCGCTGAGCTCCCTAGCCACGCCCACCACAACAATATCAGGCTTGATTCGATCAAGTCGGACCCAGTGCCCTGAAAACCCTTAGCACCTTCCATGCCACGGTGTACTGGGTGTGCTCGCAAGGGCGAGAGTGTCCGTGATTGTCTGTACGAGTGCGTGTGTGTTCCTGACAGCGTACATGGGTGCACTTCCTAAACATAGGTCTGGATATGTGTAAATAGGCATCTGGATGTGGATCCAGGAGGTCCCGTCACAGTGTGTTCTGAGTGAGCATGTGGAGGCTGCGGCGAGTGACAGAGAAAGACAGAGATGGAGAGTGGGCTTGCATGTGAGAAATTCTCTGTTCATGTGCGGTAGCATGAGTGTGTCAGATATGACGTTGAACAGATGGAATTCAAAGTTTGTGCACTTTATACTTGCTCGCTTGAAATTCCCAGGAAACCATTCATTTGGCAAAGGCTTCCCTATAGTGCTGTCTGCTTCACCAAGATCTCCAGACGTGAGTCCGGGGATGCTAAGCAGCCACTGCTGTTGGCGATCTGCATGACAGTGATGATGAGGCCTACGAATACCATTGCTGGGAGCCAGGGTGCCTTGGCCGACGCAGGGAAGCGTCAGAATTCCCTTTCCTTGGTGTCTGAGCATAGCACCCTGCAGGAGTCTTAAACTTATGGCTTTGAGCCAACGGCCCCCGCATTGCCAGCTCCTGCCTATAGCCATTATGATCCACCGCTACTCGGTAGTAGGAAGGATCTGGCAGAGATGTGGGCCAGATGGGCCAGGCAAGAGGGCAGACAAGAGGCCAGCGGACACCTGTGCAGTTAGGAGAACCCAATAACCCCTCACCTGCTGACCTTGAATCTCCATTCTGCTGTCATCGAACAGATGACGTGGATGGGGAGAGAGGTGGCGGATTCAGACACCGGCCACTTCCAGGACTGGCAAGGGCAGAGGAGGTGGGGGAGCTGTCCAACACGGGTTCAGCCAGGATGTGGGATGGAGCGGGAGCGGAGTTGAAAAGTGGACCCAGCCCGTCCCAGCGGGGTTTCCAGGTGCGCGATTTGAGGCTCCAGAGCTCCTGCACTTCCCTGTTGGCCTGTGAGAACTGGTGAGCAGTCAGAGCCAACCCCTAAGGGCCTTCGCATCCCTTTCGCTATGGCAACTCCACTTGGAACACTGGCACACGTCAGCAGGTGGCGCCTAGAACCTGACCACGTCACAGAGCGCCTAACCTGCAGGCACCGCCCAGAGGATTCCCAGCACCCCTGGGGCGCATGTACAGTCAAGGAGGCATAAGCAGGGCCTGATGGCCTGTGAGCAACAACTGACTACCGCTAAGAGGCGTCACTCCCCCTCCCGCTAAAGCTGATCCTGTTGGAATGCAAATGCAAATGCACCTCAGCACACTGGGCAAGGCATAGAAACGCAAAACATCCAGCCACCTCCTGGAGGCTTTGCTGCACGGCGGGCCGCGCATGCGCAGTCCTGCAACCTCAGAATCACGCCAGGCAGCTACCTCGCGGGCCACTGAAGGATTTCAAGTGGTCTCGGTCAAGTGAGCAGATGCTTTATCCAGACTAATAGGATGTCAGTCGCAGTAGAGGGAGCCACAAGGTAGAAAAGGAAGGCCGCTACCCTCCTACCTCATATACACACCTCCTGCACAGAGCAAAGAAGCAGAGGGATTTGGGGACAGAACAGGGAGACAACAGCTTAGATGAATGCGGACTGTTGTGCACGAGAGGACTGGGAGAGGCCAGGAGTACAGAGGCTGAGAGCAGAGGGCGAATTGGAGCAGTTAAGAAGGGCCAGGAAGAGGGAGGGGCTTCTGAATTCCTCAGAGGAAGGGAAGAGATGCGTCGAGAGCTGTGCAGCCTGTGAAGCTCAGAAGGAGGAGGGGGAAAATGGGAAGCAGAGGCAGAAGCAAAGAGGCAGAGGCCCGGTGGCACGCGTGAGCTGATAGGAGTCTGGAGCCAGGAAGGCTAATTCTAGGAGTGGAAGGAGCAGGAAGGCAGGGACAAGGAGGGCATGAAGAGAGAATCTCAGGGAGTTTGGGGTGCAGCAAGTATGAGAGCAGGGGAGAAGCCTCAGGAACTTAGCCGCTGATGGAGATGGTGGCGAGGAAGGCCAGGATGCTCGCCATGGGACGGGCGCACCCCCGCCCATGTACCAACGAGAAGGAAATAGAGCCAGGGCATTCTGGGCCACAGGCCTCTGTCCCTCTCTGCCCACCGTGCCTTCTTGCTTCAGGGTGTAGACCAGAGGGGTAAAGAATGCCTTCTTTGGTTGGGGCACTTCCTGGGCCTAATCCCGTGGTCCTGCTGCATTCACATATCTCCCCTCATTGCATTCCGACAAGAGTTGTTTGCAATTCAGGTCGCTCAAGCTGCATGGTACAGGGAATGGGAAACAGGTGAGGACAGCAGGGGAAGACACAAGTGCCAATGGGCTGGCCTATATGCAGCGCTGAGCTCCCTAGCCACGCCCACCACAACAATATCAGGCTTGATTCGATCAAGTCGGACCCAGTGCCCTGAAAACCCTTAGCACCTTCCATGCCACGGTGTACTGGGTGTGCTCGCAAGGGCGAGAGTGTCCGTGATTGTCTGTACGAGTGCGTGTGTGTTCCTGACAGCGTACATGGGTGCACTTCCTAAACATAGGTCTGGATATGTGTAAATAGGCATCTGGATGTGGATCCAGGAGGTCCCGTCACAGTGTGTTCTGAGTGAGCATGTGGAGGCTGCGGCGAGTGACAGAGAAAGACAGAGATGGAGAGTGGGCTTGCATGTGAGAAATTCTCTGTTCATGTGAGGTAGCATGAGTGTGTCAGATATGACGTTGAACAGATGGAATTCAAAGTTTGTGCACTTTATACTTGATCGCTTGAAATTCCCAGGAAACCATTCATTTGGCAAAGGCTTCCCTATAGTGCTGTCTGCTTCACCAAGGTCTCCAGACGTGAGTCCGGGGATGCTAAGCAGCCACTGCTGTTGGCGATCTGCATGACAGTGATGATGAGGCCTACGAATACCATTGCTGGGAGCCAGGGTGCCTTGGCCGACGCAGGGAAGCGTCAGAATTCCCTTTCCTTGGTGTCTGAGCATAGCACCCTGCAGGAGTCTTAAACTTATGGCTTTGAGCCAACGGCCCCCGCATTGCCAGCTCCTGCCTATAGCCATTATGATCCACCGCTACTCGGTAGTAGGAAGGATCTGGCAGAGATGTGGGCCAGAGGGGCCAGGCAAGAGGGCAGACAAGAGGCGAGCGGACACCTGTGCAGTTAGGAGAACCCAATAACCCCTCACCTGCTGACCTTGAATCTCCATTCTGCTGTCATCGAACAGATGACGTGGATGGGGAGAGAGGTGGCGGATTCAGACACCGGCCACTTCCAGGACTGGCAAGGGCAGAGGAGGTGGGGGAGCTGTCCAACACGGGTTCAGCCAGGATGTGGGATGGAGCGGGAGCGGAGTTGAAAAGTGGACCCAGCCCGTCCCAGCGGGGTTTCCAGGTGCGCGATTTGAGGCTCCAGAGCTCCTGCACTTCCCTGTTGGCCTGTGAGAACTGGTGAGCAGTCAGAGCCAACCCCTAAGGGCCTTCGCATCCCTTTCGCTATGGCAACTCCACTTGGAACACTGGCACACGTCAGCAGGTGGCGCCTAGAACCTGACCACGTCACAGAGCGCCTAACCTGCAGGCACCGCCCAGAGGATTCCCAGCACCCCTTGGGGCGCATGTACAGTCAAGGAGGCATAAGCAGGGCCTGATGGCCTGTGAGCAACAACTGACTACCGCTAAGAGGCGTCACTCCCCCTCCCGCTAAAGCTGATCCTGTTGGAATGCAAATGCAAATGCACCTCAGCACACTGGGCAAGGCATAGAAACGCAAAACATCCAGCCACCTCCTGGAGGCTTTGCTGCACGGCGGGCTGCGCATGCGCAGTCCTGCAACCTCAGAATCACGCCAGGCAGCTACCTCGCGGGCCACTGAAGGATTTCAAGTGGTCTCGGTCAAGTGAGCAGATGCTTTATCCAGACTAATAGGATGTCAGTCGCAGTAGAGGGAGCCACAAGGTAGAAAAGGAAGGCCGCTACCCTCCTACCTCATATACACACCTCCTGCACAGAGCAAAGAAGCAGAGGGATTTGGGGACAGAACAGGGAGACAACAGCTTAGATGAATGTGGACTGTTGTGCACGAGAGGACTGGGAGAGGCCAGGAGTACAGAGGCTGAGAGCAGAGGGCGAATTGGAGCAGTTAAGAAGGGCCAGGAAGAGGGAGGGGCTTCTGAATTCCTCAGAGGAAGGGAAGAGATGCGTCGAGAGCTGTGCAGCCTGTGAAGCTCAGAAGGAGGAGGGGGAAAATGGGAAGCAGAGGCAGAAGCAAAGAGGCAGAGGCCCGGTGGCACGCGTGAGCTGATAGGAGTCTGGAGCCAGGAAGGCTAATTCTAGGAGTGGAAGGAGCAGGAAGGCAGGGACAAGGAGGGCATGAAGAGAGAATCTCAGGAGTTTGGGGTGCAGCAAGTATGAGAGCAGGGGAGAAGCCTCAGGAACTTAGCCGCTGATGGAGATGGTGGCGAGGAAGGCCAGGATGCTCGCCATGGGACGGGCGCACCCCCGCCCATGTACCAACGAGAAGGAAATAGAGCCAGGGCATTCTGGGCCACAGGCCTCTGTCCCTCTCTGCCCACCGTGCCTTCTTGCTTCAGGGTGTAGACCAGAGGGGTAAAGAATGCCTTCTTTGGTTGGGGCACTTCCTGGGCCTAATCCCGTGGTCCTGCTGCATTCACATATCTCCCCTCATTGCATTCCGACAAGAGTTGTTTGCAATTCAGGTCGCTCAAGCTGCATGGTACAGGGAATGGGAAACAGGTGAGGACAGCAGGGGAAGACACAAGTGCCAATGGGCTGGCCTATATGCAGCGCTGAGCTCCCTAGCCACGCCCACCACAACAATATCAGGCTTGATTCGATCAAGTCGGACCCAGTGCCCTGAAAACCCTTAGCACCTTCCATGCCACGGTGTACTGGGTGTGCTCGCAAGGGCGAGAGTGTCCGTGATTGTCTGTACGAGTGCGTGTGTGTTCCTGACAGCGTACATGGGTGCACTTCCTAAACATAGGTCTGGATATGTGTAAATAGGCATCTGGATGTGGATCCAGGAGGTCCCGTCACAGTGTGTTCTGAGTGAGCATGTGGAGGCTGCGGCGAGTGACAGAGAAAGACAGAGATGGAGAGTGGGCTTGCATGTGAGAAATTCTCTGTTCATGTGAGTAGCATGAGTGTGTCAGATATGACGTTGAACAGATGGAATTCAAAGTTTGTGCACTTTATACTTGCTCGCTTGAAATTCCCAGGAAACCATTCATTTGGCAAAGGCTTCCCTATAGTGCTGTCTGCTTCACCAAGGTCTCCAGACGTGAGTCCGGGGATGCTAAGCAGCCACTGCTGTTGGCGATCTGCATGACAGTGATGATGAGGCCTACGAATACCATTGCTGGGAGCCAGGGTGCCTTGGCCGACGCAGGGAAGCGTCAGAATTCCCTTTCCTTGGTGTCTGAGCATAGCACCCTGCAGGAGTCTTAAACTTATGGCTTTGAGCCAACGGCCCCCGCATTGCCAGCTCCTGCCTATAGCCATTATGATCCACCGCTACTCGGTAGTAGGAAGGATCTGGCAGAGATGTGGGCCAGAGGGGCCAGGCAAGAGGGCAGACAAGAGGCGAGCGGACACCTGTGCAGTTAGGAGAACCCAATAACCCCTCACCTGCTGACCTTGAATCTCCATTCTGCTGTCATCGAACAGATGACGTGGATGGGGAGAGAGGTGGCGGATTCAGACACCGGCCACTTCCAGGACTGGCAAGGGCAGAGGAGGTGGGGGAGCTGTCCAACACGGGTTCAGCCAGGATGTGGGATGGAGCGGGAGCGGAGGTGAAAAGTGGACCCAGCCCGTCCCAGCGGGGTTTCCAGGTGCGCGATTTGAGGCTCCAGAGCTCCTGCACTTCCCTGTTGGCCTGTGAGAACTGGTGAGCAGTCAGAGCCAACCCCTAAGGGCCTTCGCAACCCTTTCGCTATGGCAACTCCACTTGGAACACTGGCACACGTCAGCAGGTGGCGCCTAGAACCTGACCACGTCACAGAGCGCCTAACCTGCAGGCACCGCCCAGTGGATTCCCAGCACCCCTGGGGCGCATGTACAGTCAAGGAGGCATAAGCAGGGCCTGATGGCCTGTGAGCAAGAACTGACTACCGCTAAGAGGCGTCACTCCCCCTCCCGCTAAAGCTGATCCTGTTGGAATGCAAATGCAAATGCACCTCAGCACACTGGGCAAGGCATAGAAACGCAAAACATCCAGCCACCTCCTGGAGGCTTTGCTGCACGGCGGGCCGCGCATGCGCAGTCCTGCAACCTCAGAATCACGCCAGGCAGCTACCTCGCGGGCCACTGAAGGATTTCAAGTGGTCTCGGTCAAGTGAGCAGATGCTTTTTCCAGACTAATAGGATGTCAGTCGCAGTAGAGGGAGCCACAAGGTAGAAAAGGAAGGCCGCTACCCTCCTACCTCATATACACACCTCCTGCACAGAGCAAAGAAGCAGAGGGATTTGGGGACAGAACAGGGAGACAACAGCTTAGATGAATGCGGACTGTTGTTCACGAGAGGACTGGGAGAGGCCAGGAGTACAGAGGCTGAGAGCAGAGG
The DNA here is from genome assembly GCF_023159225.1 of Perognathus longimembris pacificus. NCBI lineage: Eukaryota > Metazoa > Chordata > Mammalia > Rodentia > Heteromyidae > Perognathus > Perognathus longimembris. The sequence continues at coordinate 22,653 of NW_025959604.1, forward strand.
GCGAATTGGAGCAGTTAAGAAGGGCCAGGAAGAGGGAGGGGCTTCTGAATTCCTCAGAGGAAGGGAAGAGATGCGTCGGGAGCTGTGCAGCCTGTGAAGCTCAGAAGGAGCAGGGGGAAAATGGGAAGCAGAGGCAGAAGCAAAGAGGCAGAGGCCCGGTGGCACGCGTGAGCTGATAGGAGTCTGGAGGCAGGAAGGCTAATTCTAGGAGTGGAAGGAGCAGGAAGGCAGGGACAAGGAGGGCATGAAGAGAGAATCTCAGGGGGTTTGGGGTGCAGCAAATATGAGAGCAGGGGAGAAGCCTCAGGAACTTAGCCGCTGATGGAGATGGTGGCGAGGAAGGCCAGGATGCTCGCCATGGGACGGGCGCACCCCCGCCCATGTACCAACGAGAAGGAAATAGAGCCAGGGCATTCTGGGCCACAGGCCTCTGTCCCTCTCTGCCCACCGTGCCTTCTTGCTTCAGGGTGTAGACCAGAGGGGTAAAGAATGCCTTCTTTGGTTGGGGCACTTCCTGGGCCTAATCCCGTGGTCCTGCTGCATTCACATGTCTCCCCTCATTGCATTCCGACAAGAGTTGTTTGCAATTCAGGTCGCTCAAGCTGCATGGTACAGGGAATGGGAAACAGGTGAGGACAGCAGGGGAAGACACAAGTGCCAATGGGCTGGCCTATATGCAGCGCTGAGCTCCCTAGCCACGCCCACCACAACAATATCAGGCTTGATTCGATCAAGTCGGACCCAGTGCCCTGAAAACCCTTAGCACCTTCCATGCCACGGTGTACTGGGTGTGCTCGCAAGGGCGAGAGTGTCCGTGATTGTCTGTACGAGTGCGTGTGTGTTCCTGACAGCGTACATGGGTGCACTTCCTAAACATAGGTCTGGATATGTGTAAATAGGCATCTGGATGTGGATCCAGGAGGTCCCGTCACAGTGTGTTCTGAGTGAGCATGTGGAGGCTGCGGCGAGTGACAGAGAAAGACAGAGATGGAGAGTGGGCTTGCATGTGAGAAATTCTCTGTTCATGTGAGGTAGCATGAGTGTGTCAGATATGACGTTGAACAGATGGAATTCAAAGTTTGTGCACTTTATACTTGATCGCTTGAAATTCCCAGGAAACCATTCATTTGGCAAAGGCTTCCCTATAGTGCTGTCTGCTTCACCAAGGTCTCCAGACGTGAGTCCGGGGATGCTAAGCAGCCACTGCTGTTGGCGATCTGCATGACAGTGATGATGAGGCCTACGAATACCATTGCTGGGAGCCAGGGTGCCTTGGCCGACGCAGGGAAGCGTCAGAATTCCCTTTCCTTGGTGTCTGAGCATAGCACCCTGCAGGAGTCTTAAACTTATGGCTTTGAGCCAACGGCCCCCGCATTGCCAGCTCCTGCCTATAGCCATTATGATCCACCGCTACTCGGTAGTAGGAAGGATCTGGCAGAGATGTGGGCCAGAGGGGCCAGGCAAGAGGGCAGACAAGAGGCGAGCGGACACCTGTGCAGTTAGGAGAACCCAATAACCCCTCACCTGCTGACCTTGAATCTCCATTCTGCTGTCATCGAACAGATGACGTGGATGGGGAGAGAGGTGGCGGATTCAGACACCGGCCACTTCCAGGACTGGCAAGGGCAGAGGAGGTGGGGGAGCTGTCCAACACGGGTTCAGCCAGGATGTGGGATGGAGCGGGAGCGGAGTTGAAAAGTGGACCCAGCCCGTCCCAGCGGGGTTTCCAGGTGCGCGATTTGAGGCTCCAGTGCTCCTGCACTTCCCTGTTGGCCTGTGAGAACTGGTGAGCAGTCAGAGCCAACCCCTAAGGGCCTTCGCATCCCTTTCGCTATGGCAACTCCACTTGGAACACTGGCACACGTCAGCAGGTGGCGCCTAGAACCTGACCACGTCACAGAGCGCCTAACCTGCAGGCACCGCCCAGAGGATTCCCAGCACCCCTGGGGCGCATGTACAGTCAAGGAGGCATAAGCAGGGCCTGATGGCCTGTGAGCAACAACTGACTACCGCTAAGAGGCGTCACTCCCCCTCCCGCTAAAGCTGATCCTGTTGGAATGCAAATGCAAATGCACCTCAGCACACTGGGCAAGGCATAGAAACGCAAAACATCCAGCCACCTCCTGGAGGCTTTGCTGCACGGCGGGCCGCGCATGCGCAGTCCTGCAACCTCAGAATCACGCCAGGCAGCTACCTCGCGGGCCACTGAAGGATTTCAAGTGGTCTCGGTCAAGTGAGCAGATGCTTTATCCAGACTAATAGGATGTCAGTCGCAGTAGAGGGAGCCACAAGGTAGAAAAGGAAGGCCGCTACCCTCCTACCTCATATACACACCTCCTGCACAGAGCAAAGAAGCAGAGGGATTTGGGGACAGAACAGGGAGACAACAGCTTAGATGAATGCGGACTGTTGTGCACGAGAGGACTGGGAGAGGCCAGGAGTACAGAGGCTGAGAGCAGAGGGCGAATTGGAGCAGTTAAGAAGGGCCAGGAAGAGGGAGGGGCTTCTGAATTCCTCAGAGGAAGGGAAGAGATGCGTCGAGAGCTGTGCAGCCTGTGAAGCTCAGAAGGAGGAGGGGGAAAATGGGAAGCAGAGGCAGAAGCAAAGAGGCAGAGGCCCGGTGGCACGCGTGAGCTGATAGGAGTCTGGAGCCAGGAAGGCTAATTCTAGGAGTGGAAGGAGCAGGAAGGCAGGGACAAGGAGGGCATGAAGAGAGAATCTCAGGGAGTTTGGGGTGCAGCAAGTATGAGAGCAGGGGAGAAGCCTCAGGAACTTAGCCGCTGATGGAGATGGTGGCGAGGAAGGCCAGGATGCTCGCCATGGGACGGGCGCACCCCCGCCCATGTACCAACGAGAAGGAAATAGAGCCAGGGCATTCTGGGCCACAGGCCTCTGTCCCTCTCTGCCCACCGTGCCTTCTTGCTTCAGGGTGTAGACCAGAGGGGTAAAGAATGCCTTCTTTGGTTGGGGCACTTCCTGGGCCTAATCCCGTGGTCCTGCTGCATTCACATATCTCCCCTCATTGCATTCCGACAAGAGTTGTTTGCAATTCAGGTCGCTCAAGCTGCATGGTACAGGGAATGGGAAACAGGTGAGGACAGCAGGGGAAGACACAAGTGCCAATGGGCTGGCCTATATGCAGCGCTGAGCTCCCTAGCCACGCCCACCACAACAATATCAGGCTTGATTCGATCAAGTCGGACCCAGTGCCCTGAAAACCCTTAGCACCTTCCATGCCACGGTGTACTGGGTGTGCTCGCAAGGGCGAGAGTGTCCGTGATTGTCTGTACGAGTGCGTGTGTGTTCCTGACAGCGTACATGGGTGCACTTCCTAAACATAGGTCTGGATATGTGTAAATAGGCATCTGGATGTGGATCCAGGAGGTCCCGTCACAGTGTGTTCTGAGTGAGCATGTGGAGGCTGCGGCGAGTGACAGAGAAAGACAGAGATGGAGAGTGGGCTTGCATGTGAGAAATTCTCTGTTCATGTGAGGTAGCATGAGTGTGTCAGATATGACGTTGAACAGATGGAATTCAAAGTTTGTGCACTTTATACTTGCTCGCTTGAAATTCCCAGGAAACCATTCATTTGGCAAAGGCTTCCCTATAGTGCTGTCTGCTTCACCAAGATCTCCAGACGTGAGTCCGGGGATGCTAAGCAGCCACTGCTGTTGGCGATCTGCATGACAGTGATGATGAGGCCTACGAATACCATTGCTGGGAGCCAGGGTGCCTTGGCCGACGCAGGGAAGCGTCAGAATTCCCTTTCCTTGGTGTCTGAGCATAGCACCCTGCAGGAGTCTTAAACTTATGGCTTTGAGCCAACGGCCCCCGCATTGCCAGCTCCTGCCTATAGCCATTATAATCCACCGCTACTCGGTAGTAGGAAGGATCTGGCAGAGATGTGGGCCAGAGGGGCCAGGCAAGAGGGCAGACAAGAGGCCAGCGGACACCTGTGCAGTTAGGAGAACCCAATAACCCCTCACCTGCTGACCTTGAATCTCCATTCTGCTGTCATCGAACAGATGACGTGGATGGGGAGAGAGGTGGCGGATTCAGACACCGGCCACTTCCAGGACTGGCAAGGGCAGAGGAGGTGGGGGAGCTGTCCAACACGGGTTCAGCCAGGATGTGGGATGGAGCGGGAGCGGAGTTGAAAAGTGGACCCAGCCCGTCCCAGCGGGGTTTCCAGGTGCGCGATTTGAGGCTCCAGAGCTCCTGCACTTCCCTGTTGGCCTGTGAGAACTGGTGAGCAGTCAGAGCCAACCCCTAAGGGCCTTCGCATCCCTTTCGCTATGGCAACTCCACTTGGAACACTGGCACACGTCAGCAGGTGGCGCCTAGAACCTGACCACGTCACAGAGCGCCTAACCTGCAGGCACCGCCCAGAGGATTCCCAGCACCCCTGGGGCGCATGTACAGTCAAGGAGGCATAAGCAGGGCCTGATGGCCTGTGAGCAACAACTGACTACCGCTAAGAGGCGTCACTCCCCCTCCCGCTAAAGCTGATCCTGTTGGAATGCAAATGCAAATGCACCTCAGCACACTGGGCAAGGCATAGAAACGCAAAACATCCAGCCACCTCCTGGAGGCTTTGCTGCACGGCGGGCCGCGCATGCGCAGTCCTGCAACCTCAGAATCACGCCAGGCAGCTACCTCGCGGGCCACTGAAGGATTTCAAGTGGTCTCGGTCAAGTGAGCAGATGCTTTATCCAGACTAATAGGATGTCAGTCGCAGTAGAGGGAGCCACAAGGTAGAAAAGGAAGGCCGCTACCCTCCTACCTCATATACACACCTCCTGCACAGAGCAAAGAAGCAGAGGGATTTGGGGACAGAACAGGGAGACAACAGCTTAGATGAATGCGGACTGTTGTGCACGAGAGGACTGGGAGAGGCCAGGAGTACAGAGGCTGAGAGCAGAGGGCGAATTGGAGCAGTTAAGAAGGGCCAGGAAGAGGGAGGGGCTTCTGAATTCCTCAGAGGAAGGGAAGAGATGCGTCGAGAGCTGTGCAGCCTGTGAAGCTCAGAAGGAGGAGGGGGAAAATGGGAAGCAGAGGCAGAAGCAAAGAGGCAGAGGCCCGGTGGCACGCGTGAGCTGATAGGAGTCTGGAGCCAGGAAGGCTAATTCTAGGAGTGGAAGGAGCAGGAAGGCAGGGACAAGGAGGGCATGAAGAGAGAATCTCAGGGAGTTTGGGGTGCAGCAAGTATGAGAGCAGGGGAGAAGCCTCAGGAACTTAGCCGCTGATGGAGATGGTGGCGAGGAAGGCCAGGATGCTCGCCATGGGACGGGCGCACCCCCGCCCATGTACCAACGAGAAGGAAATAGAGCCAGGGCATTCTGGGCCACAGGCCTCTGTCCCTCTCTGCCCACCGTGCCTTCTTGCTTCAGGGTGTAGACCAGAGGGGTAAAGAATGCCTTCTTTGGTTGGGGCACTTCCTGGGCCTAATCCCGTGGTCCTGCTGCATTCACATATCTCCCCTCATTGCATTCCGACAAGAGTTGTTTGCAATTCAGGTCGCTCAAGCTGCATGGTACAGGGAATGGGAAACAGGTGAGGACAGCAGGGGAAGACACAAGTGCCAATGGGCTGCCTATATGCAGCGCTGAGCTCCCTAGCCACGCCCACCACAACAATATCAGGCTTGATTCGATCAAGTCGGACCCAGTGCCCTGAAAACCCTTAGCACCTTCCATGCCACGGTGTACTGGGTGTGCTCGCAAGGGCGAGAGTGTCCGTGATTGTCTGTACGAGTGCGTGTGTGTTCCTGACAGCGTACATGGGTGCACTTCCTAAACATAGGTCTGGATATGTGTAAATAGGCATCTGGATGTGGATCCAGGAGGTCCCGTCACAGTGTGTTCTGAGTGAGCATGTGGAGGCTGCGGCGAGTGACAGAGAAAGACAGAGATGGAGAGTGGGCTTGCATGTGAGAAATTCTCTGTTCATGTGCGGTAGCATGAGTGTGTCAGATATGACGTTGAACAGATGGAATTCAAAGTTTGTGCACTTTATACTTGCTCGCTTGAAATTCCCAGGAAACCATTCATTTGGCAAAGGCTTCCCTATAGTGCTGTCTGCTTCACCAAGATCTCCAGACGTGAGTCCGGGGATGCTAAGCAGCCACTGCTGTTGGCGATCTGCATGACAGTGATGATGAGGCCTACGAATACCATTGCTGGGAGCCAGGGTGCCTTGGCCGACGCAGGGGAAGCGTCAGAATTCCCTTTCCTTGGTGTCTGAGCATAGCACCCTGCAGGAGTCTTAAACTTATGGCTTTGAGCCAACGGCCCCCGCATTGCCAGCTCCTGCCTATAGCCATTATAATCCACCGCTACTCGGTAGTAGGAAGGATCTGGCAGAGATGTGGGCCAGAGGGGCCAGGCAAGAGGGCAGACAAGAGGCCAGCGGACACCTGTGCAGTTAGGAGAACCCAATAACCCCTCACCTGCTGACCTTGAATCTCCATTCTGCTGTCATCGAACAGATGACGTGGATGGGGAGAGAGGTGGCGGATTCAGACACCGGCCACTTCCAGGACTGGCAAGGGCAGAGGAGGTGGGGGAGCTGTCCAACACGGGTTCAGCCAGGATGTGGGATGGAGCGGGAGCGGAGTTGAAAAGTGGACCCAGCCCGTCCCAGCGGGGTTTCCAGGTGCGCGATTTGAGGCTCCAGAGCTCCTGCACTTCCCTGTTGGCCTGTGAGAACTGGTGAGCAGTCAGAGCCAACCCCTAAGGGCCTTCGCATCCCTTTCGCTATGGCAACTCCACTTGGAACACTGGCACACGTCAGCAGGTGGCGCCTAGAACCTGACCACGTCACAGAGCGCCTAACCTGCAGGCACCGCCCAGAGGATTCCCAGCACCCCTGGGGCGCATGTACAGTCAAGGAGGCATAAGCAGGGCCTGATGGCCTGTGAGCAACAACTGACTACCGCTAAGAGGCGTCACTCCCCCTCCCGCTAAAGCTGATCCTGTTGGAATGCAAATGCAAATGCACCTCAGCACACTGGGCAAGGCATAGAAACGCAAAACATCCAGCCACCTCCTGGAGGCTTTGCTGCACGGCGGGCCGCGCATGCGCAGTCCTGCAACCTCAGAATCACGCCAGGCAGCTACCTCGCGGGCCACTGAAGGATTTCAAGTGGTCTCGGTCAAGTGAGCAGATGCTTTATCCAGACTAATAGGATGTCAGTCGCAGTAGAGGGAGCCACAAGGTAGAAAAGGAAGGCCGCTACCCTCCTACCTCATATACACACCTCCTGCACAGAGCAAAGAAGCAGAGGGATTTGGGGACAGAACAGGGAGACAACAGCTTAGATGAATGCGGACTGTTGTGCACGAGAGGACTGGGAGAGGCCAGGAGTACAGAGGCTGAGAGCAGAGGGCGAATTGGAGCAGTTAAGAAGGGCCAGGAAGAGGGAGGGGCTTCTGAATTCCTCAGAGGAAGGGAAGAGATGCGTCGAGAGCTGTGCAGCCTGTGAAGCTCAGAAGGAGGAGGGGGAAAATGGGAAGCAGAGGCAGAAGCAAAGAGGCAGAGGCCCGGTGGCACGCGTGAGCTGATAGGAGTCTGGAGCCAGGAAGGCTAATTCTAGGAGTGGAAGGAGCAGGAAGGCAGGGACAAGGAGGGCATGAAGAGAGAATCTCAGGGAGTTTGGGTGCAGCAAGTATGAGAGCAGGGGAGAAGCCTCAGGAACTTAGCCGCTGATGGAGATGGTGGCGAGGAAGGCCAGATGCTCGCCATGGGACGGGCGCACCCCCGCCCATGTACCAACGAGAAGGAAATAGAGCCAGGGCATTCTGGGCCACAGGCCTCTGTCCCTCTCTGCCCACCGTGCCTTCTTGCTTCAGGGTGTAGACCAGAGGGGTAAAGAATGCCTTCTTTGGTTGGGGCACTTCCTGGGCCTAATCCCGTGGTCCTGCTGCATTCACATGTCTCCCCTCATTGCATTCCGACAAGAGTTGTTTGCAATTCAGGTCGCTCAAGCTGCATGGTACAGGGAATGGGAAACAGGTGAGGACAGCAGGGGAAGACACAAGTGCCAATGGGCTGGCCTATATGCAGCGCTGAGCTCCCTAGCCACGCCCACCACAACAATATCAGGCTTGATTCGATCAAGTCGGACCCAGTGCCCTGAAAACCCTTAGCACCTTCCATGCCACGGTGTACTGGGTGTGCTCGCAAGGGCGAGAGTGTCCGTGATTGTCTGTACGAGTGCGTGTGTGTTCCTGACAGCGTACATGGGTGCACTTCCTAAACATAGGTCTGGATATGTGTAAATAGGCATCTGGATGTGGATCCAGGAGGTCCCGTCACAGTGTGTTCTGAGTGAGCATGTGGAGGCTGCGGCGAGTGACAGAGAAAGACAGAGATGGAGAGTGGGCTTGCATGTGAGAAATTCTCTGTTCATGTGAGGTAGCATGAGTGTGTCAGATATGACGTTGAACAGATGGAATTCAAAGTTTGTGCACTTTATACTTGCTCGCTTGAAATTCCCAGGAAACCATTCATTTGGCAAAGGCTTCCCTATAGTGCTGTCTGCTTCACCAAGATCTCCAGACGTGAGTCCGGGGATGCTAAGCAGCTACTGCTGTTGGCGATCTGCATGACAGTGATGATGAGGCCTACGAATACCATTGCTGGGAGCCAGGGTGCCTTGGCCGACGCAGGGAAGCGTCAGAATTCCCTTTCCTTGGTGTCTGAGCATAGCACCCTGCAGGAGTCTTAAACTTATGGCTTTGAGCCAACGGCCCCCGCATTGCCAGCTCCTGCCTATAGCCATTATAATCCACCGCTACTCGGTAGTAGGAAGGATCTGGCAGAGATGTGGGCCAGAGGGCCAGGCAAGAGGGCAGACAAGAGGCCAGCGGACACCTGTGCAGTTAGGAGAACCCAATAACCCCTCACCTGCTGACCTTGAATCTCCATTCTGCTGTCATCGAACAGATGACGTGGATGGGGAGAGAGGTGGCGGATTCAGACACCGGCCACTTCCAGGACTGGCAAGGGCAGAGGAGGTGGGGGAGCTGTCCAACACGGGTTCAGCCAGGATGTGGGATGGAGCGGGAGCGGAGTTGAAAAGTGGACCCAGCCCGTCCCAGCGGGGTTTCCAGGTGCGCGATTTGAGGCTCCAGAGCTCCTGCACTTCCCTGTTGGCCTGTGAGAACTGGTGAGCAGTCAGAGCCAACCCCTAAGGGCCTTCGCATCCCTTTCGCTATGGCAACTCCACTTGGAACACTGGCACACGTCAGCAGGTGGCGCCTAGAACCTGACCACGTCACAGAGCGCCTAACCTGCAGGCACCGCCCAGAGGATTCCCAGCACCCCTGGGGCGCATGTACAGTCAAGGAGGCATAAGCAGGGCCTGATGGCCTGTGAGCAACAACTGACTACCGCTAAGAGGCGTCACTCCCCCTCCCGCTAAAGCTGATCCTGTTGGAATGCAAATGCAAATGCACCTCAGCACACTGGGCAAGGCATAGAAACGCAAAACATCCAGCCACCTCCTGGAGGCTTTGCTGCACGGCGGGCCGCGCATGCGCAGTCCTGCAACCTCAGAATCACGCCAGGCAGCTACCTCGCGGGCCACTGAAGGATTTCAAGTGGTCTCGGTCATGTGAGCAGATGCTTTTTCCAGACTAATAGGATGTCAGTCGCAGTAGAGGGAGCCACAAGGTAGAAAAGGAAGGCCGCTACCCTCCTACCTCATATACACACCTCCTGCACAGAGCAAAGAAGCAGAGGGATTTGGGGACAGAACAGGAGACAACAGCTTAGATGAATGCGGACTGTTGTTCACGAGAGGACTGGGAGAGGCCAGGAGTACAGAGGCTGAGAGCAGAGGGCGAATTGGAGCAGTTAAGAAGGGCCAGGAAGAGGGAGGGGCTTCTGAATTCCTCAGAGGAAGGGAAGAGATGCGTCGGGAGCTGTGCAGCCTGTGAAGCTCAGAAGGAGCAGGGGGAAAATGGGAAGCAGAGGCAGAAGCAAAGAGGCAGAGGCCCGGTGGCACGCGTGAGCTGATAGGAGTCTGGAGGCAGGAAGGCTAATTCTAGGAGTGGAAGGAGCAGGAAGGCAGGGACAAGGAGGGCATGAAGAGAGAATCTCAGGGGGTTTGGGGTGCAGCAAGTATGAGAGCAGGGGAGAAGCCTCAGGAACTTAGCCGCTGATGGAGATGGTGGCGAGGAAGGCCAGGATGCTCGCCATGGGACGGGCGCACCCCCGCCCATGTACCAACGAGAAGGAAATAGAGCCAGGGCATTCTGGGCCACAGGCCTCTGTCCCTCTCTGCCCACCGTGCCTTCTTGCTTCAGGGTGTAGACCAGAGGGGTAAAGAATGCCTTCTTTGGTTGGGGCACTTCCTGGGCCTAATCCCGTGGTCCTGCTGCATTCACATGTCTCCCCTCATTGCATTCCGACAAGAGTTGTTTGCAATTCAGGTCGCTCAAGCTGCATGGTACAGGGAATGGGAAACAGGTGAGGACAGCAGGGGAAGACACAAGTGCCAATGGGCTGGCCTATATGCAGCGCTGAGCTCCCTAGCCACGCCCACCACAACAATATCAGGCTTGATTCGATCAAGTCGGACCCAGTGCCCTGAAAACCCTTAGCACCTTCC
>NW_025959605.1:0-33208 GCF_023159225.1 Perognathus longimembris pacificus
TGCCAGTTTAGAGATAGATGCAAATAATAGTAAACTCTTTAGCTCAACATGAAATTTAATGTATGCTAACATAGATAGAAGCTATTATGCTCATCCTCATATATGAAGACATGGATTCAGAAATGATTTCTTTAAAGAATATATATAAAACAGGGTTGTCCATCTATAGTTTAGGACTCTTTCTTTTCCATGATTATTATCCACTTAAATCATTGATATATTAGGTCCTTAAGGTGGTTATTATTTCATTATTACCTATGTCTTTCCTTGGCCATGTAAATGTTAGAGAAAATGTAATATATACCCTGGAGACAATATCCATTTTTCTGTTTGCCAGAATCCTTGGAAAACCCTAGCCCAACTTTTGTTTGGGGCAGAGCAGAGTCTTCTAGCCAAAACAGGTAAGAAAATGACATTATCACTTTGGCAAAGATCTATTTCTTAGAAATAAAGGAAACAATTATGATAGGTGGAAGAGCTGCCTTTTTCTTTTAGGAATAAAAAACTTCCTCTTTTCAGAGAAATATTCAGATTGCTGTCTGAACGGTGATTGGTGAAAGCATGCATGTGTAAATCTGCAATTACTTCATGATCTTAAAACATTTCCAGGGGCTGGGGATATGGCCTAGTGACAAGAGTGCCTGCCTCGGATACACAAGGCCCTAGGTTCGATTCCCCAGCACCACACATACAGAAAAAGGCCAGAAGCGGCGCTCTCGCTCAAGTGGCAGAGTGCTAGCCTTGAGCGGGAAGAAGCCAGGGACAGTGCTCAGGCCCTGAGTCCACGGCCCAGGACAGGCAAAAACAAAACAAACAAACAAATAAACAAAAAAACATTTCCAAACACATTCATTGATATCTATGGAAAGTCATACTCAAAATGGTCTCGGAGTACCATTCAATATTGAGAAAATGTTACAGATATGACAGTATGTCAGAGCCACTGTTCACTTTTCAATGACATACGTTTCGATTTAATTTTATTCACAGAAATAACAAATGAGCGGCTGAAATTCCTCTTCATGTAAGTAGCTACTAAAATCATAAGGAGATTAATTTGATTAAATGTAGTAAAAAGCAACTATACAGATACATTGTGTTATTTGGGTTTGTGTGTTATATGCCCTTTGCTCAACAAGAATAGCAATAAATGCATCATGTGTGTTTACAGCCTGTTTTCATTTTTCAATATTTTATTGCAAACCTTCACCAAATATTTGTGAAAAGGCCTCCTTTACATGGATCTGTGATACCTTGAATATTCTGTTTAAAAATCACACCAGATGTTCGCCCACGTATACAGTTTGTAAGGCAAGGATAACTTCCAATTTAGATTTTTGAAAGATCTCTATATGTGATTACAGAGTAAAAGGAAGTGTGTTGTTCCCTGCTGTCACTTTCATATTCAACAAAATAACTTGGGAGACCAGAAGAAAAAGTTTCTGGGGACTCTGTGGATTGATGAGACAACCTGAGAAAATTTAGGAGGCTTATAGTTATATTTTCCTTTTATCCCATACTAAGTCACTTTCCACAAAAATAATGCCTCCTTTTTTCATTTATGGGTTGTATCTCATCTAAGATAGAGAATTTTGGATGAAATATTATGACTTGGATCTCAAATCTTAGGATAATCATTTCTCATGTAGTCCACAATATTTACTATTTTTGTTATAAGACTTGGGCACATTTCATATTTTGTGTCCCTGTCATGTGACACTGATTATACTTGCATAGGTGAGACATAAACAAACTGTTCTATTACTTAGATGAAACTTATTATGTTACCTAAACTAAGGTTAGAAGAAATGTACCTGTTTCATGATCATAATGGATTCTCTGGGTATTAACGTGTTCACCTACCTTCAAATGATTTGAAACCCATAGAGTTTCATACCATAAGTCAACAGCAATTGCCCATTGGTCCATTTCTGCGTATATGGAAGTTGACAAAAGCAAGAAATTCTTTCAGAATAATAGGCAGTTGTTCAGTTTTGCATATCTGTACAACTATGTAATTTTCTATTGTTCTTAGGCAGAATCAGAAATGTATATTATCACACCTTCCACCATAATGCAAAGATCTTTTTTCTATTTTCCTTTGCAGAAATAATCCGGAGGCCTACTATTTGAGGACTACATATTTTTCCTTGTCTTGCTAATGACATGAAATAATAAATATTACTTTCGGCACGTTGAATGCGTTTTCATTTCCACTAGCTTTTAAAACTTACTAATTTGGTTAGCTTGTATATTATTTGTAATGAACGCTGACATCAATGTTAGGGTGAAATCCTTTACTGAAATATACCTTTTCAATTTCTCTAAGAAGCATATTTAGATTTTACGAGATGAACGATGATCATGAAATGAAAATCTGTATACATAAACATGTATAAAATTCTTCTATATCTTTTTTCAATTAGATTTGAATGTGAAAAACGCTTTTTTGTCAATGATCTCCCCCTTGCATTAAAAATATTATTAAAATTACCTCTTTTAGTAGAGAATTTAAATTTATATGGTCCACCATATGGGTGAGCCACAAAACTACTGCTTGATTGTGTGTGTGCTTGTGTGTGTGTGTGTGTGTGTGTGTGTTTGTGTCTTTGTTGGGAGTATTTAATTTATAATTTGTAATTAAATTTTATTGACAAGGTGATGCAAATGTGTTACCATTACATAATAAAGCATTGAGTACATTTCTTGTCATTTTAGTTACAACCTCACCCATTTTTCAGTATCTTTCAAAGGTCAGATATCCATATATACAAGATCCAGTGTTCCAAACTCATATCCAGTCACCACAGGAGGACTCCACCGGTTTTTCACGTAGTATATTAAACATAAGGACAATGATAAAATCCTCCTGTTCCCATGTCTTGCAGATATGATGTAACATCACTGGCAAAACCATATAGAAATAATATTTGAGAAGAAGTTTTATACTTTACAGACAACAAGTCTATGCCCCACCCAAGTGATAAAATATTTAAAATAACTCATGCGCCCTAGACGATTTATATGGCCATTGATAGCAGGCATTGTACCCTTTATTTTCTTAGTTGCCTCTGCTGCACCAGGTACTGTGTGTTTGACAAAAAGTGTGCAAACGTCTCACTATGTTAATCAGCTTGCTCATAACACTATGCAAGCCCTGCACGTGCAATCAGTGAAATCAATCATTTTTACCACCGGGTAAGTTATCAAAGGAAGTTATCAAAGAAAGTCCTCCATTGGCTTGTCCAATTGAATGGGCCCGTCTCCATCCTACTCCTTGGAAGTTCATGAATGGTCTTAGTACGAGCTAGCCATATTCCACTATGAATGGAAGCCCCCTACTACTGACTAACCACGTAGACTGACTAAGAAGCTCCTTTGTCAATTTAAATCTCACTCCTGAGGATAGGCTCACAGGCCCATGCTATATTCTTATTTATTTATTCATTTTTTGGTTTTTAACCATTAATTAAAGAGATTTTATAACTATTGTTTCACCTTCAACTAAAGTGTTATGTAGACACCATACTTAAATCATTCCAAGGTTCCAAAGAGGCCTGAATTTCCTCTTCCTTTACAAGGGTTCCTATATGTGCAGTGGGATAAGATGTTGATTTTATGAAAACAATTTAGAGGTCATAATAGTTTCTGGTGAGAAAAATATTGAGCTACAATGCAAAATGAAGTCTCAAGGGAAGGGATGGTTCCATGTTTGGTTTAAGTGGTCTCTGTACCTAAATATACACATTTTGGGTACTGCTGATCCCCTTGCTATTTTATTGTTGGGACATACAATATACATTATATTACTGGAACCATTCAATACATAATAGCTCGGTTAAACTCCTCTTGGTCAGCCAAATTTGTAGACACTGAATCCCCCAAAATTAGTGGAAGAAAAGTGTCAATAATTTGATTCCTGTATAAAAACTAGTAAAGAGAAATATTATGCTGAAATCAAGAGCCAGATGATAAAAATACAAATGTCTCCTAAAGCAAAATTTACAAAAACATTTGTGTAAACCAATTCTAAAACTTATCAGGGGGAAAGATACGAGGGAGTTGGAAGTGTGGGGAAGTGTGGGTAACATGAAGAACTAGAAATATACTTACAGACTTAGATATGAACCTCTAATCCTTTGGTACATCACTCTGAAAATAAAGGAAAAAATTAAACTATCAAGAAAAAAAGAGGAAGTTATGTGGTATGAAATAGTTTATGGTCCTAATCTGAATCCTTTAGAAATAATGCGATTGTAGACATGAACGGATTAAATTCAGTCAGTTGATCAGAGAAAATGAATAGGGACTTGATGAGCATCATGCAACCCCCAAGCTTATGCAGCTGATTGGGAAGAATTGAGAAAATTAAAAGGATCTCAAACCACTGCGGTAGATAATAAGGAAGACTCAGATGGCTCAGACACTGAGGAAAAATTACGCAAGGAGCTTACTAAAGACAGATTGACCCATGTGGAGAAAATTTTGGAATCAATTATAGCCCTATTGTCACAACATTATCCGAAGCAGCAAACTCCTGTAAAGGTAAAGACTTGTGGGACCTGCCCAGAATCCTGGCGGACTTTCATCCTTTCCCACCACAACCTCTGCCTGATAGGGTCTCACAGCTAGTACCATTTCTGCCTGTGCTGTTTAAAGCGCCTGGTCCTCCTACAGTAAACGTGGCACACTTCCTTGGCGCAGACTTATCAAGAAGGGAGGACATTTCTGGTTTTCATTTATTCCCTGACAGGCAAGATGAAGATAGCAAAAGAGTTCATCAGTGTTTGTCATTTAAACAAATAAGAGATCTAAAGAATGCTTGTTTTAAATATGGCCCTACAGTACCACTTACTCAAGTCATTCTTATTTATTTATTTATTTATTCATTGGCCAGTCCTGGGACTTCAACTCAGGGCCTTAGCACTGTCCCTGGCTTCTTTTTACTCAAGGGTAGCACTCTGGTCCTTGAGTCACAGCTCCACTTCTGGTCATTTTCTATATCTCTGGTGAGGGGTAATCAAACCCAGGGCTTCATGTACATGAGGCAAGCACTCTTGCCATTAGGCCATATTCCCAGCACACTCAAGTCATTCTTGAAACCTTGGCTACTAAAACTTTATGCCCAAATTGCCAAGCAGCCTTCAGGCCTTCTAAGAAAAAAGGAGGAATAAATGACTATATTCAGCTTTGTGCGGACATTGGGCCATCCTAGCTGCATGGCCTCATGCTCCAAGGGCCGACTGTAACAGAGTTCTTACACAAGCCTTGGATAGGGAGAAGGCGATGGCGACATTTATGTACTGCTCGGATGCCCGGCATTTGTTTTTCCTGCCTACTAATGGGCCACTTAATGGCTCACTGACCTAATCAGAAAAGTAGAGTTATTACTGAAATTTCTTCCCACTGCAAAAACGGGAAGCATTGTGTTACAAATTTCAGATCTAATTTGAATGACTCTGGCCACCAGATTTCAGTAAGCTGGCAGAGGAGCCAGCCCCTGGCCCCACAGAAAAATTTTGGAGCAGCTCCTTCTTTCCCCTAACCTCAAGCATATCCACCAACAACCTGCAGCAACAATCAGTTTCAAGGCTCCTCTGAGCAACAACAGGAAGTGCAGAACTGGATCTCTGTTCCTCTACCTGCACAGTTCTGACTTCTGAAATGGGATTTCAGCCCCTCCCTACAGGAGTCATTGGCCCACTTCCAAGGGAATCTGTTGGCTTATTGTTAGGCCGCAGCAGCTCTGCACTGAGGGGCTTACCTATTATTCCAGGAGTGATCGATCAGGACTCTAATGGAGAAATAAAAATCATGGCTTCAGTGCTTGCTAGTGTTACCACTATCCCGGCAGCTCATTCTTGTTCCTTTAAGTTGTCGGTGCCTCAGTTACTACAAACCCTAGGGGATAAAGGAGTTTTTGATCTTCTGACAATTTTTGGGTTCAAAACATAAAATGGGAATGGCCCGGGAATAACCCCTTCTCATATTTTGAGACATCAATAAGTTGAGACTACCTCTTGGGCTGTAAAAACCCAATCTTCTCAAGTCACTCCGATCCATTTATCTAAGAGTTTAGCAATATTTCCCATTGACCACTGGTTCAAATATAGGTCCATGGCACATATAACAAGTTATATTCAAATGCAAATTACTCATTAGCTGGGGCAACAAATGAGCTAATTCCTCCAGTACTCATACCTTAGTGAAAGAGATCAACAAAGAAACATGTGCTTCAATCTTACAGTGACCTTGGGGTATTCCAAAGGATATGAAACTTAGGCAAGACATGGGTGAACGATTGCCAATTTTCCTATTTCTATCCAGTCCCTTCTAGCTTCCTTGGTTACATGTAGCTCCAGTATTCATATGGCTGGCCTCTACACACATACTTGTCTAGCACAATGACGATCAAGTTGTCCACATCCTGGTTGTGGTGGGTAACCTATATTAAACAGGAAGTGCACAGTAAACTAAGCATATCTTAGACATGAGTATGTCCTTTTTGCCACATGGCAAACGTGTGCTCCACAAAGAATAGTACTAGCAATTAGCCACAGTGTTCATAATGATGATAGAAAAAGGGGGGAAAAAAGATAAAATCTAATGTACCATAAATGAAGAGCTTGGTAAGTTAAAAATAAGAAGGAATGTTATGGAAGGTAAGAAAGAGAGGGAAGGAATGAATGATATAAAGAAGAGGGACAGGGTGTTGAAGCGAAGGAAGACAAGAAGACAGGAAGGAAGACAGGTGGGAAGGGAGCAAAGAGGGAAAGAATGCAGGCAGGGAAGGAGGCAGGGACAGATGGATTGTGGTTTGTATTGACAGTTTGTGGGACAGAGTTAATGGTGGAAGTATGGAGGAAGAAGGGTCCGAAGGTAATCCTGGGGAATGAGAGATTACCATTACGTATCTGTAGCTCCTTTGTTGAATATCAACTGACTATAAGAATGCAGATTTATCTCTCCTGCTCTATGAATAGCCTAAACGTGAGATAATTATTCCCTGTGAGGGAGACCACAGTGTCCATGATTCTTTCGGTGTGGCTCACTTCACTTAGTATAATGTTTTCCAAGTGCTTCCATTTCCTTATGAATGGGGCGATGTCATTCTTTCTGATTGAGGCATAAAATTCCATCGTATATATGTACCACAATATCCTGAGGGGGATCTGTGTTGGTCCCATATTTTAGCTATGACAAATTGTGCTGCGATGAACATTGTTGTGCTGGTGGCTTCAGTGTCTTCTCTTTTTTTGGTATTACGGGAGCTCTATGTTAAGCCTTCTGAGGAAGCTCCATAGTGCTTGCCAGAGTAGTTGGACCAGTTTACAATCCCACTAACAATGAAGTAGTATTCCCTTTTGGCCACATCGCCTCTAAATTATTAATGTTAGTTTTTTTTGTTTTTTTTGGCCAGTCCTGGGCCTTGGACTCAGGGCCTGAGCACTGTCTCTGGCTTCTTTCCGCTCAAGGCTAGCACACTGCCACTTGAGCCACAGCACCGCTTCTGGCCGTTTTCTGTATATGTGGTGCTGGGGAATCGAACCTAGGGCCTCGTGTATCCGAGGCAGGCACTCTTGCCACTAGGCTATATCCCCAGCCCAATGTTAGTTTTCTTGATACAGTACTTTCTTACTGGGTTGAGTTGTTGAACACAGAAGATGACGCTGAGAGAAATAAATGCCATATTATGGAAAGCAGTTTTATATCACAGTTGTAGTACTTTCTACATGACATGTGTAACCGTAGCCTCTGTTGTTGATGTTCCTCTTGTATCCCCTTCTTGTCTTCATACCTAAACTATTACTATATCTTATCTGAGTACATTGGAAATCATGAATACTGATATTTGAACTAGGAAAGTGAAAGGATATACCAAAATCAAGAGACACAGGATAACAAGACAAATGACTTCAAAAGCAATACTTACAAAACTGTTTTGTGTAAACCACCTCAAGCACTCATGGGGAATGAAGGAAATGGGGCGTGTGGAGGGGAAATGTGGGACTAGTAAAAAAACAAGACAATGAATGTATCCAATGCCTAAGATACGAAACTGTAACCTATCTGGACATCATTTTGACAATAAATAAGAAAAAATGATTTAAAAAATACAGCTTCATTTCTGAGTTTCATATTCCATTTCATTTTTCTTCAGGGTTTTCTTTATACCAGTACCACCTGTTTTTGTTATGATGGCTATATAATAGATCTTGACACGGCACTTTTAAGAATAACGAAAGGAAGGCAAGAAGACTCCCAAATGGGTAAGATAAGGATTCCACAAGAAATATTGCCAGAATAATCCAGGACATCCAAACAATCAGAAACAACTATTTCCAGAAACTATACTCACTAAAGAATGAATACTTTAGGGAAAGAGGTAGATTTTTACAGAAATATAAACTGTCCAACCTGAGGCAAGAACATATAAATCAATTAAATTACCGCATGAATTATGACGAGATACAGGAAGCAATGAAATTTCTTCCAATATAAAAAAGGCAATCACCGCAGAATTCTAAAACACTTTCTAAGAAAGGGGAAAACACCAATATTCTCCTAGTTCTTCCGTGAAGTTGATGCAGAGCGAGAAACCCCAAACCTGTTCCTTGAATCAAATACAATCACAAAACCAGGAAAAGATCCCCCAAAAAGATATTTCAAAAAAATCTCACTTAGGAACAAAGATGCACAACTCCTCTACATAATATTACCTAGCAGAATCCAAAAACAGATTTTATAAGTCATGCATCATGGGCAACTAGCCTTCATTCCACAACTGGAAGCCTGCTATAGCAGATTCATAACTTTTAATGCAATTCACCAAATTGACATAGGTAAGATGAAGAATCACATCATTCTTGAAGTGGCTGCTCCAAACATTCAATGTTATAACACAGCAATAGATTTTCAAAGCCCTGAAGAAAATAGGATTAGAAAGACCCTTTTTAAAACAATGAAAGCCATATATATGAGAACAACTGCAAATGTCATACCAAATGGGAAGAACTAAAACCATTTTCTTGAAAACCAGGAACAAGACAATGATAATACCTCTCTCTTCTCCTATTTAATATA
Organism: Perognathus longimembris pacificus; assembly: GCF_023159225.1. NCBI lineage: Eukaryota > Metazoa > Chordata > Mammalia > Rodentia > Heteromyidae > Perognathus > Perognathus longimembris. The sequence continues at coordinate 9,085 of NW_025959605.1, forward strand.
TTTCTGGAATCCTTAGCCATAGCAAGAAAGCTCCAAATAGGGAGGATCCAAATAGGGAGAGAAGATGTGAAACTTTCCTGATTTGCTGATATTATGTTTTCATACCTGAAGGACCCAAATAAATCTCCTGCAAATTCCTAGACCTAACAAACCGTTTTACCAAATAGCAGACGGTAATTTGCAACAGTCAAATATTATAACTTGCTAATATATTCATACAAAGGGGATTCAAGAAACGATTCCCTCCAAAACCTACACACCAATCAAAAATTTCGCCATGGATCTAAAAACAGATTACACTGAAGAGGAAATAAAAATGATATTGAAATATATAAACATAACCATCATCATTGGCAGTATCTGATATGCAAATAAAAACAACCCTGAAATAACATGTTTCCAATGTCAGAATGAGTAATTATCTTAACTCAGGCAACAACAAGTGCTGGAGGGAATTCCCAAAAAGAGGAAATGTACTGCTCTGTTGCTGGGAATGTAAACTACTTCAACCACTCTCGAAAACAGAATGTAGATTCTTCAAAAGAACAGCCGTGGCACAGCACATGATTCATTCTGAGCAACAGGATCCAGGACATGACTAGAAAACCTGCACTTCTGTACAATAATAATTTCTCTGACGAGTGGAGTATTTCACCTCAGCACAGATATTCTGATGCTTATTACCAAACTAATATGCCTTTGGAGAAAATTCTCTATTAAAGAGTCTCCTGTGTTTGTTGGCCAAAGGATGCCCCTTTGTCATGAGACTCTCCTCCACCCTCCGCCACACATATAGAACCTCCTTGGGGAGACTTGTTTGCCCAGCTGCTCCAGCGAAAGCTTTTCTCAATTAAGTGGGAAGTCAATAATCTATAATAATTAGTCTTGAGGAAATAGTAGCTAGTTAATAAAGTTCTACGTTGAATACTTTGATCCTTTGTTGTAGAGCTGACAAATTATAGTATCAACACCCTTCGTAGTAGCAACAACCTTTGAGGTAGCAACATCTGTTACAGTAGTGACATCCACAACTTTGGTGTTTATATGAATATACTTATGCATTAATTTTACTCTTGAAATTGTGAATTGATTTCTAAACCAATATAAACCCTGGCCTTGCTAAATAAAAGTGTGCATTGGACCACTCTCCTTTGCATACCCTGTGTCTTGACTATGGTTAGAAATACACCGGTCCAACAACTGGCTTCCGGATCCAAGGACCTGATAATTGATCCATAGGAGATTGCTGAACTGCGTTTAAGCTCTCTCTCGAGTGTAAGTGAAAGATATTTTGATTGAAAGGAGAGAGGGGAACTGAGTGGTGAGCTCCTGATAGATAAAATGTTACAGGTTTATGGGACAAGCTAAATCTACTCTTTTTTCTAATCTTATTGACCATGTACTGAAACTTAACAGAGCTACGGTCTTGTGTTCACAATTAGATGAGTGCATGCAGGTGGTAATGGAGTATAATCCGTGGTTCCAGGAGGAAGATACTTTAGACTTAGAATTCTGGGAAGGAGTAAACAATAATGTGTAAAAGGCATATCAGTGTGGGGAAAAGGTTCCAGATACATTTTGGTCTAATTGTGCATTAATATGTACAGCTCTAATTATCATGCTTGCGATGCTTTGGTAAGATCAGCTGCTGAACTGGAGGTAGATGTGGAGAAAGCTATGAAGGTTTATAGTTTGTCCAAGGAGGCAAAAACTCAAAGTGGGCAGGAGTTAAAGAGATGGCTACACCTGAGCAAGCTCTTGCCAGTTATGCTAGAGAAAAGGTAGAGCCAAACTACCTATGTTTCTTCAGAAAATGAAGCCACTCTAAATAGCTCAGCAGGGCAGTCAGTGTGCTAAAGAGGCTCTCCATATCTGCCACGGACTTCAGCGGGGATGAGTCTTATAAAGAAAAAATTTTTGCTGCAGCGCCTGCCTTTCCTTTTCTGTTCTTCAGATTTTGACTCTGAGGACTTTGTTCCTCTCCCTCACTATCGACGGTTCCCCATTATTCGACCCCCTTGAGTCGATGGGGAAGCTCAGCCCTCTCATTATGAAAGTATCAATATGGTTTATATCACTCAGCTGTGGAAGGCGGTAACATTATATGCACCACAGGCGCTGAAGTTAAAGAGTTAATGTTGACAAGTGTTTCTGCTTATTAAAATTTGGCTCCTGAGGATTGGAAGATTATGTGTAGGGCATTATTAAAACCTCAGGAATATCTATAATGGTTAATGTGGTAAAATGATGTTGCATCCGCCAGAGCAGGCTAAAATGCTCACTACCTAAATGCCGCCCTTCACAAAATACCGCATGATATATGAATAGGCACTGGGGATTATAAGACCCAGAATCAAGTAAATACTCCAAAGGAGATTGACCAGTGGCTGGACGAGATATGTCTAGAGGCATTGGGTTGGGTATGTACCACAGTAAAAAGGATGGTTCTTAGGCCTGCTTTATTCAATGGGCCTAGGAACCCTACTTTGACTTCATATTGCGCCTTCAGAAAAACATCCATAGAACAGTACAAGGTGCTGCTGTTCACGATCAATTAATTAAATTACTGGCAATTGAGAATACTAATGAAGATTGTCAGTCTGCTTATCTACCTGCTAAGGAGATTGGGGAGGTACTTGCATATTTCAAGGCTTGTCGGAATGTATTTTTGGACACTCAAAAGATGAAGCTATTGGGACAGTCTCTGGGTGCCAGTGTGAAAGTACCCAAATCCGGGAAATTAAACTGTTTAGACTGTGGGGACAAGGGCATACTGAAATGAATTGTGTAAAAATGAAACTGGCAAATACAAACTCGCCTAGGAAATTCCCTTTCTGCAAACGTGGGGTGCATTGGGCCCAAGAATTTTGATCTAAAACTGACATTGCTGGACATATGCTTCCCCTTTCATCGGGAGCAGCACAGGGAGAAAGTACAAGGTGTTCAGGAAAGGGGGCAAAGGGCAAGCCTCATGGTCCCATTCCTATGAACGAGCCTTCCCCAACATCTTTTCGTTACAACCAGCCCAGATTGGGAGTGCCACAGTGGACCTTTTCTCAAGCCCATTCTGAACTTTCCCTGCTAATTTCCAGAATTAGAACTTGCATATACGGTCCCTTGCCATGGGGGACTTGGGGCCTTCTTCTGGAGCATTCCAGTTTCATTGCTAAATGGGTGTTAGTTGTACCAGGAGTAACTGACTCTGACTACATAGGACAAATTAAAATCCTTAAGACCTCCCCTGTACCTTATGATATTAATTCTGGTGATCGTATTGCACAATTGATTTTCTTTGCTTACATATTTATATCAACTTCTGCAAACCCTTATCAAGGAGGTTTTGACAGTATGAAATATCAATCTGTTTTCTGGATTTTCAATGAAGCAAACAAACCACCTTGTTGTAAATTTTATATAGGAAAGAGGCATTGCTAGCTACTGGCTAAGACATCACAATAATCATCCAGATTGAATGGGCCATCGGGGCAGCGTGACACAAACTATCAAATGCAGAATAAAAGGTGTCAGTAGTACACTAGATTCAGTTATTAAGCAAAATCTTGAATATCAGTATATTACTGATGGTGAAGGCCAACATTCCATTTTTGATCCATAATTTTTGTAAGTACCTATTAACGTAATTGTACTAGACGTCTTTGAACAGTGGGGAGCTCATTTAGTTTTCCCTTGATGTTCAGATGCATGTCTTTCTCAGTAAGATTACTTAATTGGCAGACAGATTGTCTAGTTTGCCGTGAGCAAAGGCCCTTATCTAAGGAAAAGTTGGCGGCCACAATGCAAGTTGTTGGAGATAAGTTAGCTTCAAATCATATTGAGGTTTCTATCTCTACCTGGAACTCTCCTATTTCTGTTATTAAAAAGAAATCTCACAAATGCAGATTGCTCACGGATTGTCGAGCTCTAAATGCAGCTTTGAGGCCTATATTTTACAACATGGCCTGCCCCAATCATGTATGATTCCTTTAAATTGGCATATTATACTAAGATTTGCAAGATTGTTTCTTTACTATTTTCTTATTTCATGAGGACCTATCATGCTTTGCTTTTACTTTAAGTCGGATTAATCTCCAAGGACCCCATGGAAGGTTTAAATGGAAATTATTGCCACCAGGTATGATAAACTCACCTACTATGTGTCAAACTTTTGTAGCCAGAGCACTAGAACCTATTAGGAAAAGATTTGCTCAGGTTTCATGTATTCATTATATGGATGACTAATTATTTGCTGCACCTAATAAAGATATTCTATCAGACTTATTACAAATTTTACCCTTCCACTTGGAAGAAAATGGTTTATTAGTTGCCCCTGATAAAATCTGGACAGAGGAGCCATTAAAGTATCTAGGATATTTAGTTTAAAAAAAACAAGCAATTATTCTCCAATTTATAAAAATTCGTACTGAAAAATTAAATACTCTTGATTTTCAAATGTTACTAGGGGACATTAATTGGCTTCATCCTTCCTTAGGCATTCCCACATATGCTTTGCATAATGTATTCTCCATTCTTCAAGAGGATTTAACTTTAAATAGCCCTTGTGTATTAACTAGTGAGGAAAGTCAGGAATTACTTTTAGTAGAAAAACCCTGACTCAAAATTTCTTATCCCGGGTAGATTTTTGTGTCCCTAATGGGCTATTAAATCTACTTACAAAGTATACCCCACAGGGGGAATAGCACAGTTCAACAAGAGTTTGGTAAGTACCAGGCACACATTGTCTGAAATGTAAAGCACATGTCTGGAGATAATCAGCTTTCTTATCATGCAAGGCTGTAAAATGTGCCTGCAAATCAATGGGGAGGACAACAACTTGATTATCATCCCCACACCTAAATAACAATTCAAATTTGCATTACAATCCTCTGTTCTCCTCCCTTTTTCATTGAATGGCTTTAATGAAGAAGTTTTATACCAATTACCTTCTAGTCCTTTAAGGAAAATTTTTCAATAACAAATTTATATTACTGATAATATTTAACTTTCTAAGGCCATTCTAAATTCGCCTAATATTTTTGAAGATAGTACCAAAAATAACAAATGTGCTTTTTGGACAGAAGGTAAATATCAAGTTTCCCTCACTCCCTGGCAATAGGCACACAAAATGAATCACAGGCTGTTGTATACGCTTTACAGAATTTCTTAATAACTTTCAATTTAATCACTCAGTCGACTTGTGCAGCACATGTTCTATGCAATATATATTCTGTTGTTATTTATCACATAAACCCCCCACTAGATTCACTAAACAATTCAAAGCCAGTAATGCCAAAGACAGCATTTACTGTATGTCATTCACATTCTTTCTCATTCTAATTTGACAGGTCCCATGGCACGTGGTATTTTCATGTAGATGATTTAGTCCCTTTTATTTCGGCAAAAGAAGACCATGCATCTTGGCACTCTAATGCAGGTCATTTACCTGTCACATATAAAATTCCTTTTAGGGTTGGGATTATGTCCTTGTGTCAAGAATGGTTGCCTCATATACATGAAGCCATGGGTTTGATTCCCTAGGGCCACATACATAGAACATGGCCAGATGTGGCACTGTGGTTCAAGTGGCAGCGTGCTAGCTAGCCTTGAACAAAAAAGAACCAGGGAGTGTCCTCAGGCCCTGAGTCCAAGACCAAGGACGGGAGTAAATAAAAGAAAATTCCTTTTAAACAACCTAAGCAAATTATTGCTAACTGTCCTACTTGTTGACCTTTGCATTTACAAACCCTTCCGCTTGGTGCTAATCTTCAAGGCCTGGCTCCAAACAATAATTGGCAAATGGATGTAACACACATCCCTGAATTTGTCTGCCTACAAGATGTGCTTGTAACTATTGACACATTCCTTTTTTGGGAGGGGCACAGCTCTACCTGGTGAAAAATGGACTCAGGTCATTCAACATTTACTAGAAACATGTGCAGTCATGTAGATTTCTTCTCAAATAAAAACTAACAATGGACCAGCTGAATCCAGTAAATAAGTGAAAATATATTTAGAATTTCGTAATATCTTCCATGTTACATCAGTTGAATATAAACCTCAATCTCAAGGTAGAGTAGAATGAGCTGTACTTTGAAAAGACAAATTAAAAAGTAAAAGATGTTGAATATGTATAGTACTGAGGAGTATTCCACATCTATGAATAGCCTTTATAAAATAGACTGAGCTGTTATTGCAGAAGCACTATTTGTTCTTAAGTTTTTAAATTTGCCTCAAGGAGATGTTTTGGTCATAGCCAAGCAACACTTCCTAACTCCATGTATGTTAATCAAGCCACATCCTGTTTGGATTAGATTGGGGGTTGGGTTAGATTGGGCCCCTTGGCAGTTGTTAAACCAGGGGCTATGGAATGCTTATGTTTCTACAGAAGATGTCCAAAATTTCTGGCATCCACTCTGCTGAGTCCGACAAGGAGTGCCCCCAGAACACAAAGATTAGGGTAGGACATCCTCATCTATGCTATGAGACCATCCCAATCCAAGCCATGGCTGCCCACAGTCTCCATAAAAATACTCACAGAGGAAGGACAGCCCCTTTGCCCTTATGGGGACAGGTAAAAGCGCTGTCTCACAAAGCCCAAGAGGTAGTGCTATCTACTGAAAAAGTGCTGACTCTGGAACATCTACTCCTGCCTATGTGTGCTCTGTTAACCTGTGTCTTGTAACTCTATGGCAGGGGCTAATTCAGAGGTATTGTATTGGACCAGTATCTTTAAACCACCCTTATTACATCAAGATTTGTGGACCAAATCCCCCGTCTCTGCATCTATATCTAGTCCTGACTTAATCTCTCTCTGTTATCTGTCTGGCATTCCAGTCTATCCTATGGAAGAAGGACAAGATTCTAACATCTCTTACTCTCAGTTCTCTAAAGCTATCTGTCTCGGCAATTCTCCTTGTTAACCCTTTAGATATCAATATTTTTAATTCAACATGGAGGTTTATATAATCCCAGTAGAACTCGGCTGGTTAGACTGTCCTTTTGGTCTGTGAGATCTCACACCTATAAGATACACATCTCTCCTAGTCCTTTTGGTTTGTGGTTACAAAACTGCACCAAACATAATTTTGCTTCTGAAAAGCTATACAATCTCATACTCCATAAACCAATTATGAGCAGCAGTGGAGTTGCTCAATCTTACATGTCTTCTATGCTATCTTACATGTCTTCTATGCCATGTCTGAATTTGAAAGTGAGATATCCTCCAAAAATAGTTTGCTGTTATAGAATTATTTTCCACTTAATATCTTTGGGAATATCCTTTTATGTGACTCCATGGTAATTCAAATTTTGAAATCCAGGATGAATATACCTGAGTGTTTCCATGGTAATTATTGTAGTAGGAAAGAACCTGAATGTGTAACAGGTGAAAATTGAGCACAAAATATTTCCTTCAATTTTGTCTCCAAATATTTTGGAAATCATTACCTGGCTACTTTGATATCTCCTGTGCTAATCTGTTTATACTGAGCCATTTTGATAAACATTTCAATTTTTATGTGTAATTCATTTCTGAATGTTGGTCATATTTTTAGTTTGACACGTGGAAATAGTGTTCCAACTTATATCACTTGCATCCATGGCAACATCAATAGTGAAATATCTTCATTAATTAGGGGAGCATACATGATTATGTTAATTTAGTAGGAGTCATGAACACCTAGGTATGGCTCAGGGCACCTTGTTAGGACTGTAGAAAACATGGTCTTCTATTGAATCCAGTCTGAAATAAAGTCTTTGTTGATCCACTTAGAACACAAACATTCCCAGTATCATCTGCATATAAGAATATTAATGCGTTTTGCCGTTTAAATATTTTGCAAACCATATATACTCATTACAAACTGCAAACAACGGCCTGTACACGAACTATTCAAACAGCAGTTAACATGCATATATATTATGAAATTATAATCAATTTCTCTACACTGTCTTAAATATTTCTATTATATGATTAAACGCTTATATAGCTCAAGTACTTGGACATTGCACACTTACAAATGAAGATGCATTTATTGATTATGATTAAGGACAGAGAGACCCATGATAGCTCTTAGAATTGTCCTTGAAGTTGGTTGAATTACATCATTGCAAATTTTCCCAATTTTGATAGTATTCTTAAATTGGGTCATGATACAATCTGAAACAGTCCATTTTTATTTGTAGCCTGTTGTACAACAGCCCTTAGAAGGCAAAATAGAGCCAGACACTTAAAGAATCATACGAATAAAATATTTCAAATGATATTCATAAGTTTTCTTTATTTGGTTTCAAAAAGCCCAGAGTCATTATGGAATACCTGTTACAGTCCTTGGTATTTCCCATGGGCTCATAACAGAGAGGTATTCCAACCCTTGGTTTAGCCTTATGTCATGACCAACACTGTAAATTGTAAATTGATGGACCTCAATATAGAAGTGATACAGTTTCTTTTGTTACAAAGCACATGCAAAACCCACTTTAAGCATTTAACCCAGACGTCTAATTTATATAAATAAATATATGACTAGCAAACGAAGAAAGCTTTTATGTCCAATTACTATGAATCATTAACTCATATCTTTGGATAAAGTACGTTTTTTGGTACATTGCCTGATAAATTTGCTACACTAATTCTTAAGCTAAATCAATATTATACTTCTGTTTGCTCACAGTAAATCAATTTACTTTTCCTTCATATTTTAATGTCAATGCCCACTGCTGCTGTTACAATAAAAATAATATATGGATTATTTGTCATAGTGCAAAACTCATGACGCTATTTTCTCTTCTTTAATCTGTGATTCCTTGTGATTTCTATTTGAATAACAAACAGGATGAAAGCTCAAGAATGCAGAGTGATAAGGGAATTTTAGATTCTAATTTAAATTCTTGGTTGATTTCTTCTTGTGAGTCCAGTGCAAATGTAAATGTAAGTATGTTCTTCCCTGCTGTCACTTGCTTGTTCCAGCAAGTTATTCTGGGGGAGAACAATAAAAATATCCTTGTCAACCTGCAGATTGATGAGAGTACCTGTGAAACTTTAGATATGTACTTAGAGTTTTGTTCTATCCTTCGTAAGACACTTTTGCTATAATGATGCTTTCTTTTTACATTTGCGGTTTGGATCAAAGTTTAGGCAGATAAATGTAGGTCAAATATTATCAATTTGATTTGAAATCTTAGGATTATGATTTCTTATGTACTCGTAATTATTTACTATTTTTGGCCTGAGACTAGGTGACATTACATGTTTTGTGTCTCTGTATGTATAACCTAGGATATGGCTTGTGGAAATGTGCCCGGGTCCTTAAAATAATGAGTATTCATTGATTCACCTGTACAAGTACCTCCAAGTGGGTCAAGACACACAAGTGTCCAAGTATAGTTTTCCAGAAGCTGTCCAATTAATTGGTTTCAGTGTATATGGAAGTTAAGAAAGCAGGGAATTCCTTCATGATAATAGGCATTTGTTCAATTTGCAGTACCTCTAGAAGATCCAAGGATGTGTCTAATGTTTGTAGACACAATACAAACATATGTGTTAGCACTCTATGCATCGAATGAAAAAAAATGTTTTTTTATTTATGCCTTTGCAGAAATAATCAGTTGCCCCACCGTGTTGAGTTCAACAAGTATTTCTCCTTGTCTTATCTATGAGTAAAAATAATAAAAAAAAAGTCTAATCATATGAATGTCTTTTGATTTCCTCTAATAATTGAGACAAGCACTCTTGCAACTAGGCCATATTCCCAGCCCTCCCCTAATCATTTAAACCTCCAATTTGGTTACAGTGTATATTCTTTACAATGAATTCTGACATAAGTGGAGGTGTTTCTTTCCTTATAGAAGTATATCACTTAATATTTGAGAAAGCACACTTAGGTAGGAGAAATGCAATTATGATCATTAAATGGAAATCTAAGTACGTTAACATGTAAAGTCCTCCTATGATTGTTCTTCAGTTACTTTTACATGAGTCTGATATGTTTCATTTCATGATGTATTCTTGCATGTAAGAAAGTATCACCAAATTTACCTCTTTAAAAGAGAACGTCAATTAATGTGACATTATGTAAACATCAATTTGGTGAGCCAAACACTTCTGGGAGTTTTTGTAAAAAGAAAAAATTCAACTCTGTGAGCTTTTCTTACTACGAAAGATTCTCAATATCGAAATAATTTCAGTGTGTGACAATATGCAAGGATTCTTTGACTTCTTTAAATAGGACGATTTGCAAGACCGAATGAATGGGAAATGTGGTGGGGAATACAGCAGAAAGGGCTCACCAAGTGAATTGGGTAGTGAGCAGAACAAGCTGAGCTAATCAAGGGACTTAGGAAGAGATATATCACAGGAAAAGAGGAACAGCTTACAGGAAGCATAAAGAAAGAGAGGTATATGCATATATCACCATTTTGGGATGAATTGCTTTACAATTACTAAGCATAGAGGACATAAGAATTTTGAGAATTGAATGTGACACTGAGCATGAGGAACAGACGTCTGTTTATTTTACTTTATAATATTATTAAGAATTACTAACACATAGAGTTAATGTGTAAATAATTAAGAATTTGAGGGAGTGGTTTGAGGGGTGAAGCAGAGGGATGAAGGGAGAAAAATCAGGAAGGGATAGCAGGTATGAGAAGAAATGCATATGTAATCACTATATGAAGCATGTTTCTGTAACCCCACTGTATATCATCCTGAAAATAAGAAAAAAAAATGTAAAAAAAAATAAGTGTAAATGCATTTTGTGTTGGGAAACTAGATTTTTCTATGTATCCAAAAAAATAACATTCAAAATGTATTAAAATTTGTGCATTGTTGGAAATATTACAAGTGTTGGTAGATAATCAGAAAGAAGAAAATTTTTGATTCTGTGTGTGTTTGTGTTTGTGTTTGAGTGCGTGAGTGTGTTGTGCCTAGTCTTTTGAAGTTATGTCTCATGGTGATCAACATAGAAATGCATTGGTAAGATAGGGTATATAAAATTTGTCAAACGTGGAAATTCCTCCCTCATTTTTCTCTTGTTTCACTTTCCAATCAACTGTTCACCATCTTTGAATGGTTAATTACAACTATTTCTATTTCTTTGTTGCATTCCTTTACCCTTTGTACTTCTCACAGTGTGAAGAAGTCATTTCCTTACTACGATAAAGAAAGAGACAATAGTAAGAGCTCCATGGTCTACTACAGCGACACCTGGTTTACAAACACAGAAAATTAAATCAAAAGAAATAATTTCAAATAAGGATTTCAAAATAAAAATAAAGAAACCTCCGGATTCCATATATTTGAGATCATTACTATTACCATGATTGTATGTGATTATTTCTCCATAGTATTGAGAAACTGTGATACTCTGCGTGGAAAATCCTAGGCATGTATGCCATTTTTACCACTCAGTGAATCCATTGGCTCTGTTTGCCGCTGGTTCACTTCATACGACATAATGTTTTCCTAAGGCTTTCTATATTCTTAGAAATGTGAGGATATCATTCTATCTGAAGAAAGCCTCGATTCTACTATGAATATAAAACCACTTTCTGTTGTTCCATTCATCAACTGATGGCCTAAAGAGTTGGTTACATATGTTGGCTATTTGAGAGAATGCTGCAATGAACATGATCATGGTGGAAGTTTTAGCATGGAATTCTTTATGATCTTTACAGTGAATGCCCACCATTGAGATTGCTCGATCATAATCTATGTGTATATTTTATTGCAGATTTGGTGTACTGCTTTGCAGAGTGTCTAAAGAATTTTATTTATTTGTGTTTCAATTATATTTTGTATTTGAGAGCCCTATTTTTTTAGTAGCTACTGCATATCTTCTCTCATATTCTGTGCTCTCCTCTCTCTTCATAATTTATCATTTGGAGCTTAGCAATTCCATGGACGTCTTTTTGTACAATACTGTGATTTAATGTGGTTGTTAGATTTTATAGAAATCTGTTAATCTGTACTCAGAAGCCCTAGTGTTTTTCCTCGTTCTTCTTGCATATTTATTGAATCCATTTTACCTCGAGTCCATGATCCAATTAGAATTTTTGGTCGTGTGAGGAGACACACATTGATGTACTTTTGGTTGGCGGAAGAGTTTAAAGTATTCTGCCTTACCATTTCTTGAAAAGGCTGTGCTTTTCTATCCAATTCTTTTGTCTTAATTATAAAAAACCAAGGTGTCATAGGTGTATATGTTGACTTCTCTGTCTTCAATCACATTTTCTTGATTTTTGGCCTTTTGTTGTACCAGGACCAAAAAGATTTTCAACCTGAAGCTTCCAAAAGTTTGAAAGTAGATATTAACATACCTCCAGCACTGTTCTTCCTGCTATGGAGTGTTTTGGCATCAACAAACTGAATTATCCTCAATGTTCAGATATTCCTGTTTCTAGAAAAGCGGAACGCAAAATCCACTGAGAAAAGAGCAACTTTCATTTAATGGACACAATACTTTTACTTTTGCTTTCTACAGAGAAACATTTGGTAAAGGGGAATTTCAAACAACTGACTCTTGTACATGTTGAAACACTGTCCTAAACTCTGTCCCAATACTCTGTTACACATCCAAGGTCTGGAAAATTACTCTATTCTTTCTTGCCATGTACCAGAGATTAAATGGAAGGAAGTGGAACTCTCCACAAGAATGCTATGAAATTCATGTGATGTCACTCAAGAGCATTTTCTGTCATTTGGAAAAGCTGTAGGAAATAGGATTATGCCAGGCAATCCTGAATTGTTTATCAATTACCTCAATATTCTTCCAAGTAATTATGTCGTGGTGTAGATAACATATAGATAGGTAGATACAAAGAAACTGACAGATAAATCTATACACACGTACAAAGGCTTTTCCTTTCTACATTAAAATATTTTTTACAAGTAGCCACCAGAGTTTCAAAGCAATATTTGCCTTACACTTTGTGGTCGATATGAAATTTGTTTGAACGAATCAAAATCTGCCATCTGCTATGTGCTATCTGCTATGTGCTATGTGCTATGTGCTATCTGCTATGTGTGCTATGTTGTTGCTGGTTGGAATATTCTGTAGATGTCGGTTAAGTCTAGTTGATCTACACAGGTTTTTAGTTCTGTGGTTTCTTTGTTCAGTTTTTGGTGTGTTGATCTGTCCAAAGGTGATAGTGGAGTGTTAAATTCCCCAGTTATCAATGGGTTTGGGTCTGTGAATGATTTTAGAGTCATTAGTGTTCGTTTGATGAAGTTGGGTCGTCCTGTATTTGTTGTGTAGATATATAGGATGGTTATATCCTCCTGTAGCAGAGATCCCTTTATTAGAATGTAGTAACCTTCTTTGTTGCTTTTTTAATGTTTTTAATTTGAAGTCATTTTTATCTGATACTAGGATTGCAATGTCAGCCTGTTTATAGGGGCCATTGGATTGACAAATTTGATTCGAGCCCTTAACTTTTACGAGATGTTTACTTTTGCTGGATAGATGTGTGAGCACCGTTGAAGACCTCATGCGTACCTTACAAGGCACTGTTGTGTAAATCTTTGACGTTAACAATTATATACAGATACCTGGAATACCTGTATATAATATGAGATTGGTGTTCCTGAAGAATACAATTTTGATATAACAACAAATCCTGCACCCTGTACTCAGTAGTTATGTATTTACTGTTACAATCATATGAGTAACTTTTGTTACTGTATTAATTTCTTTTGGGACTGGCAGGCTTTGTCTTTGAACCAATTTGATTCACTCGTTTTGAGCAGGGATACCCTCTACCCAATAACGTGAGGACAATGGAATCTGGAGTTCCTGTAAGTAAGGAGGGTCAGTTAGGGGCAGTGAAGAGAATAGAGTAAAATATTATGGGGGAGGGTCTTGATTTTGGTTTAATTACAGTGACGTGGAAATGTGGAGAATAGTAGAATTGGTAGAAAGAAGTAGTTTAAAAAGATAGACAATTCATTTAACAGAGAAGAGTGGAGGTGTTATTCCTAGGAAAGTATTTTTAAAGAAAGAGAATATGAAGAGGAACATAAAGAAAAAATAGTGGAAGACACAAGCACAAAACAAAGAAAATTTATTTTCAAAAAGAGAAAAAAAAAAAAACACCAGAAAATCAAACAAGCAAAACAATTTTTTTGCTAAATACAAACAGGTAAAAAAGGAATATAAAAACCAAATGACAATTCAGAAATGGAAAAAAACACAATAAAAGCATAAATAAACTTGGAAAAGAAAATGGAGTCTTCCTTGTTTGGATGGGCTTTTTAGTCTCTGGTTGCCTTGCGATGGTCAGCAGTATATTTTGCTGCTTGCCATGTTTGACTTGCATTCAGTTTTTGGGGGTGGATCTACTTTGAACTGCATCCCTTGTTGGTGAGATCCTGGGTCGCTCTGGTTCACACAGATTGCTAGTGGGTCTTTGGTATCCTCTGTGGATGGGGCACATGCACAGTTTTGGGAACCCTGGCTCCACTACTCTGTAGTGGGGCCATTGCTTTCACTTTCAATTTAGAAATTTCAACAGTCAAGGCGGTGCAACTCTCTCTGAGACATGGCCTAGGATGACCCTCCTACCTGGGCAGGGGTCCTTCTCCTGGCCAGAGATAGCTCTCCCTGATTGGTCCCTCTTGCCTTTTTCAAAGATGGCCCATTCATCCTTGCTTTCTGAAGGCTTACTTTTGTTCCAGTCTGGTCTGAACCTATGCCAGTGACAAAGATGGCACTTTGCTCTAGAAATGGTGGAAGGGCTAAGCTCCAGATACTACTTCACGGGCACGAGTGAGGATGTCTTTATAGAGGTACTCACACTTTCTCTGCTATTTCAGCCTTTGGGTGCTCAGTCTGCAATCCAGGTCTGTCTGCTGTTGTCTGGAGGATTTTGTCCCTGTTGCTGTTGTGTGCTTCAGGTGCATGGAGTATGGGGAAGTGTGTGGGCGCCAGCACTGGCTTGTAGGTGCACCACCAACTGGAACAAAAATCTGTGTTTTCAGGCCAGCAAAGTATATTTTTTCTTCCTGGCCAATATCGCTGTACAGTTCTAACTTACTTGGACTGTCTTTCTAGGAATAAGATTTTCTCTGGTGGGGCAAAACTGTAATGTCAAAATGTGTTTACCTAGGGCTCTGCTGCTACTCCAGCATCTTCTCAGAAGTGAATTGGAAATCCTTCATGATTCTGCTTTGATAAGATTGAAGACGTGGAATAATGTCGATACTCTTGTATTTGCTGAAACTCTGTCCATGGACAATGTAAGTATATATTTTGGAGTATGCTACACTTGATGCTTAGAAGAATCTGTTTTTGATAGCTGTATGTTGAAAACCTTTGAACAAGTCTGTTATATTCGTGTGGAAAATGGATGTACTTCTACACTATCTCTGTAATCTTATCAGAGTATTTTGGAAAACGTGTATACTTGTATTAGAATTAGGAAATTGAAAGGGAATACCAAAATTGAGATACACAGAGTAAAAAAAGAGAAACAACTAAAAAAGCAATACTTGCAAAACTGTTTGTTTAAAATGCACTGAACACCACAGTGGAGGAATGGAAAGGGGGAGGAAGAAGGAGGGTATGAGGGACAGGGTAACAAACAGTATAAGAAATGTATACAATGCTTAACGTATGAAACTGTAACCTCACTGTATATCAGTTTGATAATAAAAATTTGAAAAAAAAGAACCACATCAGCGGTATCAAAATGCCTGATTTCAAGCTCTATTACAAAAGCATTATTAAAAAATACAACCTTCTATTGCCAAAAAGGTGATGCCTGATGAATACAATATGGCAGAACACCTTCAAAGAAACCAGAGACTTGCAGTCAGCTGATATTTGACCAAGGAATGAGAGACATACAATAGAAAAATTAGGATCTTCAATTATTGGAGATGGGAAAAAAGGATCACCACAGGAATAAAAAAAATAAAAGCTTATCCTAGCGTGATAGCAGCACCGATATCAACTCAAAATGGATTAAGATTTCAACATCAAATGTGAATCCTCATAACTATAATAGAACAGAGTAGCAGAGACATCAGGTCTTCCAGGCCTAGGGAGGAACTTCCTGAACAGAGTCTGAGGCACACAACAGATTGATGAAAGATTGGAAAATGGGAGTACATTAAAATAAAAATTTCTGCACAGCTATGCACATGGTCATGAAAGCAAACAGACAGCCAAACAGCAATGTAACAGACAAATATTATAAAAGGTTAATGTTTCTCACATACAGGGGACACAAGAAACTAATCCCTCCTAAATCCAACAATTCAATCATGAAGTTCGCCATGGATGTGAAAACAGACTTCACAGAAGAAGAAATAAAAATGGTAATGACACAAAGAAACATAGCAACCATCAATGGAAGTAAATGATATGTAAATATAAACAACACTGAAATATCATCTTCCCCAAGTCAGAATGAGATATATTCTGAACTCAAGCAACAAGTGCTGGAGTTGACTCCCTGAAAGAGGAAATGTACTGAACTGATGTTGGGAATGTAAACTACTACAATCACTCTTGAAAAGAGTATAGAGTACCTTGAAAAGAACACGCAGGGCATAGCACATGTCCCATTCTGAGCAACAGCATCCAGGATATGACGAGAAAATCTGCACATCCACGTTTATGTTGCACGCTTCAAAAGAGCCAAGAAATGGAAACAAATCCAATGTCCCACTATACATGATTGGATCCAAGCAAATGGTATCTCTCTACAAGGGAATCCTACACAATGATTAGAAAACATTTGGAAAAAGGTATTCATTGGGACACAAGCCTGGAACATAGAATGGAACATTGGCTGGCTGATATGTCTATGTTAGAAATAAGTAACAGAGACATGATAAAGAAAGCAGGACTCAGGTACCAATTCACGGGGAGACAAGGAACGTGCTTGAGAGAAAGGTACCCAAATGTGACACACAAACACTAATATTTATGTGCATAAATTCAGATGGATATCTATATATTACCCAATCTACAAGGAATTGTTTTATAGTTAATATTACTAGAGGATTTAGAGATGAGATTGACAATAGATATTAAGGATATAATTTTTTGTTTTGGAAAAAATAATGAAAAAAGAAGTTGGTTTGTGCAAGACGACAATGTGAAGGAAAGAGGCAGAAAAATGAGCAAGGACATAAAAGCTGTGAGAAGAAATTTATGCACATTTTTCTCTCACCTCAATACTCCCTCAAAATTTCCTTGATTCCTTTTTAAAAATTTCTTCATCTAACCTTTGTATACATTATTGGTATAATGAAATTTTGGTTAGCGAGTAACTTAAACTCCTATTACCTTAGCAAAAGCAACATAACTGGAAGTCAATATTATCAGTTGATTCTGGAGAATTTTGAGGCTCTCTTTCTAATTCTGATCTATTACATAGAGATAATGTGCCAAATTTGGTATACAACATCGAAGTTTTGAAACAATTGGAACATTTCAACACTAGTGATACAGAATCATGTGAATATTCACATAAATTTCAGATAATAAGGGATGCCATTTGATTTGATTAAATCTTTTTTTTCAAACCTACTGATAATCAAGACACAAATGTCCTTGGTCAAACCGGGCTGGTAGTAAACAAATTCTTTTGTTTTCTCTTTGAGAATAGCAAAATCAATTTATTAGACACATATTTGAAATCAAGTTCAAAGACATGAAGAAGACATACACAGCTAATAAGGGAGAAAAGAACATGAATCATACTAGAAAATGGAGAGCATAGTCCCAGTTCTCTGATTTACTATGAACCACATAATCATAACTGAGCCTACTTTCCCTGATCTTTTTGTAAAAGTAATGTTTCATGAATGGTCACCACTGAGGAAAAGCGGCCATAATAATGTAGGTACAAAGTTTTGCGAAAATAGTTAAGCTTTCAGAAATAGAATGGTCAACATATTCCTTGATAGGTTCCTGTGAACTCTTTGTGTAAAAGTGCATGCTTATCCAAAGACTGGATCATGGGCAGAACAGAAATGTATAGGAAGAAGGAACTCAGGATCCCAAACTCGCCTAGTTGAAAAGTGTGTGAAAACGACTCTCAGGATTTCACTACTGAAACCTCGCTTACTTGTACAAAATCATAAACAATGGACAGGAAGAACAAACAGGACTCCCACTTCTGGGTAGAAGGCAGCATTGAGCACTTCCGTTGTCAAATGCGGAAGTGCTTGTGAATGACTTGAGATCATAACCCGGAAGTGACCAATATTAGCCACGTCACAATACTAGTGACCCCACACGGGGGAGACAGGAGTTAAAAGTAATTGTTACTACGGAAAGGTCTACGGTGGACCAGCTTACTTCGTTGAGGGGAGAGCCTTCTTCACTAATTTGGTAAGTACAGTTCTCCTTCAGAGACATCTAACAATCATTTCCCGCGTTTCCTTTTCTCAGTCATCAGTCCCCATCTCGTGTGGACTAACTTTTCACTCTTTGATATACACTGTGACATTTCTGGCTACAAAGGTTCTTTGTAATTCCTTTACCGGAAGTCCCATGAGGTAGTCCCTGCTTATTTTACAAAATACCAAGTATTGTCCAACATATCACATAATCAAAAATGTTATGTTCCTGGAATTGAGAATGTAGCAATTTCTAATGTTTCCGTCTTCAAATTTACTACCATTACTCTCACTTTTATTTAGGTCTAACAATGATATTTCTGTGGGGTTGTACACTTGTTTCATGCCCACAACAAATTTAATGCTGGAATTTACTAATATTTGAAACAGTTATTATCTGTAGCAATGACTCTCAGTATTGCCCAATGTTCCCTCAATTTATAGGTCATGTTCTGTTATATATAATTACCTATAGATCCCTTGAGCCATAGTTCAAGTAAGAATACAGGAATATCTAGAAATTATTGTCTGAATTTATATGAGTTCAAACGGGTATTTACCTGTTTGAGACCTGCAAAAGTTGGAAAATTTTGAACTATATAGTATAGATATCTACCAGTTAGAAAACATTTTCACAAATATGTTGAACACTTGTCATGAATGAAGTCCCTTGAATGTTGGTCTATGACAAAGAAATTAATGATAAAGATTAATATACTTTGTTGACTTCAGTCCTACTGTTACAATTTTGAGATTTCTCCTTATTCCTTTCAAATACAATTGTTGCCTGATTATTTGCCTGCGTTTAAACAGGTGATATACAGCTGGATGAAAATTCATGAGTTTTACCACTAGAATACCTTCTTTCATAGTGTATCTTAGGTTTGCTAATTCAGTCTCAGTGGATGTCATTTTAATCAACAAGACAGGTAATTCATTATTGTCCATGTCCTATTTTTTAATACAGAGCAATTTCCTGTCCCTTGAAATTTTTTTAACAGCACCTGAAACATTTTCACAATTTATAATAATATGCACAATACAAATGGAATTCTCTAAGTCATTTCGATGAATAAATTTTGTTTTTTGCTTTCGAGTATGATTTTCGCTCGTAATATGTTGGAGATAAGTCTAGGCCCTTTTCAACAGTTAAAAAGGATGGGGAAGATTTACATTGGTTTGTTGCTTAATTCCTTTGAATTGGTGCTTTCTTAGAAACCCATATGTAAATGTGGCAGGTATGTGAGTCACTGAAAGGGAACCATCTTTCTCAAGTCAGTGTGTATTAAAGACTTGAAATTTGTCAAGGAATTCCTGATTCTGAGTTAAATAGGATACACTATTGGAAATAAGATCTTCCTAGCAATCTATTAAAAATGTTTTACCATTGATTTCATGAGAACATGATTTATATGTGAGAAATTTATTCATGTCTACCCGAGAAAGTAAGACACACACTGGTGATACTTGTTTTTCTAAAGCGCAAAAAACAAAAAGTCAAAAAACCTTCATTCATATTTGACAATATTAAGAAATACCAGTAGGTATTATAAGCCACTTATTACCCTGTCACTCTAATTAGATTCATGTAGTTTCTCAGGTGTCTTCTCTTAATGTTTAACGTTAGAAAGTATAATGATCCTTTGGAATGAGTTACATGCAATGAATTGATTGTTGGCAGCAATTATTATGCTGGGAAAATCAATTATCTATATTCTGCAGTGTATTAATATAAGATAGTTGAACAAACTATGGAAGCAAAACATATCCCTTTTTGACTTATTCACAGCATAGGAGGAATAAATTGCAATGTGATTAAAAAGCACAGCGAGAAGATGGGACTTTCTCTTCTGGATTTTGGCCAGTAATTATAATACTGTCATATACTGGCGCTAGAGGACATGAAATGATACCCTAAATCCAAAATGAGTTTGATTGTCCAGTCCTTCTAGTTGTGCTCCCATATATAGGAGACACCAAATCAAAGTAATCACGGCAAAGTGAACACCTCATTACAAGGGGCTCTTTGCTCCTGGAGGAAGGGATGCGCCTCACCTTTAGTAGAATGCTTTATGTATAAGAAAATTGCACTCCCCATTTTCTTTTTAGCCTTAAGCAGAAACTGTTTATGTTATTTGCATTTTACTTCAACATAACGGTTATTCATAAATGTGCCAATACTTTTGTGGTACTATCTGTCTTTCCAAATTTGCAACTTTGATGTCATCATTTGTAGAATGTTCTAAAGTTCTAAGCAGCAATATAATCCTTTGTCGAAATATTGTAAAAATGGAGCCAGCAAGACATTCTCTAACTTAAATCTCAATATTCACAAAGCACACCTATTTTATACTAAATCTTGACAATGAAATAATTAAGGATTTCATCCATGCATTTAGCTATACACACACATATATAGATATATATATAGATATATATAGATAGATAGATAGATAGATACATAGATAATTATAGATATAAATATAGATATATATGTAGACATAGATATAGATATATACCACCTGTTTTATTCCCAGGAAAAGGCTGGACTCACTACTAGTTGTGTGTTATATGCCCTTTGCTCAACAAGAATAGCAATAAATGCATCATGTCTGATTACAGCCTGTTTTCATTTTTCAATATTTTATTGCAAAACTTCACCAAATATTTCTGAAAAGGCCTCCTTTACATGGATCTGTCATACCTTGAATATTCTGTGTAAAAATCACACCAGATGTTTGCCCACGTATACATTTTGTAAGGCAAGGATAACTTCCAATTTAGATTTTTGAAAGATCTCTATATGTGATTACAGAGTAAAAGGAAGTGTGTTGTTCCCTGCTGTCACTTTCATATTCAACAAAAGAACTTGGGAGACAAGAAGAAAAAGATTCTGGGGACTCTGTGGATTGATGAGACAACCTGAGAAAATTTAGGAGGCTTATAGTTATATTTTCTTTTATCCCACACTAAGTCACTTTCCACAAAAATAATGCCTCCTTTTTTTCATTTATGATTTGTATCTCATCTAAGATAGAGTATTTTGGATGAAATATTATGACTTGTATCTCAAATCTTAGGATAATCATTTCTCATATAGTCCACAATATTTACTATTTTTGTTATAAGACTTGGGCAAATTTCATATTTTGTGTCCCTGTCATGTGACACTGATTATACTTGCATAGGTGAGACATATGCAAACTGTTCTATTACTTAGATGAATCTTATTATGTTACCTAAACTAAGGTTAGAAGAAATGTGCCTGTTTCATGATCATAATGGATTCTCTGGGTATTAACGTGTTCACCTACCTTCAAGTGATTGAAACCCATAGAGTTTCAAACCATAAGTCAACAGCAGTTGCCCATTGGTCCATTTCTGCGTATAAGGAAGTTGAAAAAAGCAAGAAATTCTTTCAGAATAATAGGCAGTTGTTCAGTTTTGCATATCTGTACAACAACTATGGAAATTTCTATTGTTCTTAGGCAAAATCAGAAATGTATATTATCACACCTTCCACCATAATGCAAAGATATTTTTCTATTTTCCTTTGCAGAAATAATCCGGAGGCCTACTATTTGAGGATTACCAATTTTTCCTTGTCTTGCTAATGACATGAAATAATAAATAATACTTTCAGTACGTTGAATGCGTTTTCATTTCCACTAGCTTTTAAAACTTACTAATTTGGTTAGCTTGTATAGTGTTTATACTGAAAGCTAACATTAATGTTAGGGTGAAATCTTTTACGGAAATATACCTTTTAAATTTCTCTAAGAAGCATATTTAGGTTTCACAAGTGGAACGATGATCATGAAATGAAAATCTGGATACATAAACATGTATAAAATTCTTCTACATCTTTTTTCAGTTAGATTTGAATGTGAAAAACGCTTTTTGTCAATGATCTCCCCCTTGCATTAAATATATTATTAAAATTACCTCTTTTAGTAGAGAATTTAAATTTATATTGTCCACCATATGGGTGAGCCACAAAACTACTGCTTGATTGTGTGTGTGCATGTTTGTGTGTGTGTGTGTGTGTGTTTGTGTCTTTGTTTGGACTATTTAATTTATAATTTGTAATTAAATTTTATTGACAAGTTGATACAAATGAGTTACCATTACATAATAAAGCAGTGAGTACATTTCTTGTCATTTTAGTTACAAGCTCCCCCATTTTTCAGTATATTTCGAAGGTCAGATAACCATATATACAAGATCCAGTGTTCTAAACTCATATCCAGTCACCACAGGGAGACTCCACAGGTTTTGCACGTACTATATTAAACATAAGGACAATGATAAAATCCTCCTGTTCCCATGTCTTGCAGATATGATGTAACATCACTGGCAAAACCATATAGAAATATTATTTTAGAAGAAGTTTTATACTTTACAGACAACAAGTCTATGCCCAACCCAAGTGATAAAATATTTAAAATAACTCATGCGCCCTAGACGATTTATATGGCCATTGATAGCAGGCATTGTACCCTTTATTTTCTTAGTTGCCTCTGCTGCACCAGCTACTGTGTGTTTGACACAAAATGTGAAAACGTCTCACTATGTTAATCAGCTTGCTCATAACATTATGCAAGCCCTGCACATGCAATCAGTGAAATCATTCATTTTTACCACCGGGTTTTCAATGTTCAGCAGAAAAGAAGTTATCAAAGAAAGTCCTCCATTGGCCTGTTCAATAGAATGGGCCCGTCTCCATCCTACTCCTTGGAAGTTCATGAATGGTCTTAGTACGAGCTAGCCATATTCCACTATGAATGGAAGCACCCTACTACTGACCAACCACGTACACTGACTAAGAAGCACCTTTGTCAATTTAAATCTCACTCCTGAGGATAGGCTCACAGGCCCATGCTATATTCTTATTTATTTATTCATTTATTGGTTTTTAACCATTAGTTAAAGAGATTTTATAACTATTGTGTCACCTTCAACTAAAGTGTTATGTAGACACCATACTTAAAATCATTCCAAGGTTCCAAAGAGGCCTGAATTCCTTCTTCCTTTACAAGGGTTCCTATATGTGCAGGGGGATAAGATGTTGATTTTATGAAAACAATTTAGAGGTCATAAGAGTTTCTGGTGAGAAAAATATTGAGCTACAATGCAAAATGAAGTCTCAAGGGAAGGGATGGTTCCATGATTGGTTTAAGTGGTCTCTGTACCTAAATATACAGATTTTGGGTACTGCTGATCCCCTTGCTATTTTATTGTTGGGACGTACAATATACATTATATTACTGGAACCATTCAATACATAATAGCTCAGTTAAACTCCTCTTGGTCAGCCAAACTTGTAGACACTTAATCCCCCAAAATTAGTGGAAGAAAAGTGTCAATAATTTGATTCCTGTATAAACACTAGTAAAGAGAAAGGTTATGCTGAAATCAAGAGCCAGAGGATAAAAATACAAATGTCTCCTAAAGCGAAAATTACAAAAAAATTTGTGTAAACCAATTCTACAACTTATCAGGGGGAAAGATACAAGGGAGTTGGAAGTGTGGGGTGATGGAGGAGGTAACATGAACTAGAAATATACTTACAGATTTACATATGAACCTCTAATCCTTTGGTACATCACTCTGAAAATAAAGGAAAAAATAAAACAAACTAGAAAAAAGAGGAAGTAATGTGCTATGAAATAGTTTATGGTCCTAATCTGAATCCTTTAGAAATAATGCCATTGTAGACATGAACGGATTAGATTCAATCAGTTGATCAGAGAAACTGAACAGGGACCTGATGAG
>NW_025959606.1:0-33101 GCF_023159225.1 Perognathus longimembris pacificus
TCATAACATTATTTACAGTATGATTAAAGTATGTACATATGAACACATGTATATGTGAATTAGTGTTTTATTGTCTCTTTCGGACGTCGAACTGAACACATTGGGGGGGAAAGGAAAGGGGGAGGAGGAAGGGGTGTGAGGGACAAGGTAACAAACAGTACAAGAAATGTATTGAATGCCTAATGTATGAAACTGTAACCTCTCTGTACATTAGTTTGATAATAAAAATTTGAAAAAAAAAAAAAAAAGGCCAAATGTGGTGCTGTGGCTCAAGTAGAACTATGATAGTCTTGAGCTAAATAACATCAGGGAGAGATCTTGGTCCTTGAGTCCAAGCCCCAGTCCTGGCTCAGAACCAAACAAACAACAAAAAATAATTCATTCATGGGTCTTGTACCCCATTTCTTTTAACTTGGGCATGGTTTTTGTGCCAGTATGAGGCTGTGTTTGTTATTATGGTTTTGTAATAATATTCGATGTCTGGCAGTGTGAAATCTCTGTCACTGGTTCTTTTGCCTACAATTCCTTTGGGAATTCCAGGTCTTTCTTTTCTTTATATGCAGATTTGGATTCTTTTCTCTATTCTGTATAGATTTTGGTGTGGAATTTTGATGGTGATTGCATTGAGTTTGTATAACATCTTGTCGCCTCTTTGATTTATCATTTTCATTAAATTGGTCTTTGACATCTTCAATAATTTTAATTACAAAGTATTATTTTTCTTGTTTTTAGATATTGCAAATAGTTTTTTTTCCATGATTTCCTTCTCTGCCTGGTAATATCCACGGTATACAGAAATGCTGCTGTTTTGTTGTTGTTTGTTTCTTTTTTCTTTGTGTGCTTTGTAGGTAGCGTGTGTTTTTTTTTTTTTTTTTTTTTTTTTTTATTAATGTTGGATCCTGCTACTTTACCAACATGGTTTATTAGGTCTAAGTGTTTGGCTATTAGATGTAAGAGTTTGACATTGGAGTTTCTTCTTTCCATCTGCTATAAGATTATGTCATCTGTGGATAGGGATAGTTTGATTTCTTCCTTTACTATGTGGATCCCTTTGATATCCTCGTGTTACTTTATTGCTATGGCTTGGGATTTCAGGTGTGTATTAAATGAGACTAGAAAGAGTGGACATCGTTGTCTGTTCCTTATTTTAATGGCATTGTGTTTAGTTTTAACAAATTTAGGATGGTATTAGCAGTTGCTCTTTCATTTATGTCTTTTATTGTTTACAGAATGTTCTTTTTAATACTATTTCTCCTGGGCTTTGTGCATGAAAGTCTGTTGTATTTTGTCAAATGCTTTTTTGGGCTTTGACTCAGAGACCTATGTGATTCTTGGTCTTAGGTCTGTTAGTGGGGTGAATATTATTATCCCTGTAGGTATTTAAAACTGCTTTGCATCTGTGGACTGAAGACTACAACATCATGTTGTATGATATTTTTTAAACTCTTTCTGGAATCTGTTAGCTAATATTTCGTTGAGGAGTTTTTCATCAGTGTTCATAACATAGATTGCTCTGTCATTTTCTTTATATTTTGTGTCTTTGACGGTTTTTTGGATGGTTTTGATATTAGCTTCTTAGTATGTGTTTAGGATTTCTCTCTCTGCAACTATTTCACAGAAGATAGTGAGTAGACTTGACATTATCTAATTTTAAATGTTTCATAGAATAATCTTTTGAATCAATCTTAGCCTTGGTTTGTAGGATTGGAAGAAAAATTGATTGCTTTTTTTCATGAACTTTTCATTTTTTTTTGTTTGCAAGATGATGTACAGCAGGGTTACAGTTGCACACATAAGTTAGTGAGTACAATTTTTTTATACTTATTACCCTCTCCCTCATTTTACGCCCACCTTCCCTCCTCTCTTATCCCTCTTTCCCTGCCCACTGCCACCCCCCAAGTTAGTTGTACAGTTAATTTTGAACACATTCACTGTTGTGTTGGTTCACTCTTTATCCTTTTTCTCCCCATTTTAATGTTCCATTTCGCTTCCATAATTCAGACAACCATATATACAATCCTCTTGGTACCAATATCAAATACAGTGAAAACAGGGGCAAATGAAAGAAAAAAGAAATAATTTTGCTTAGTACATTAAAAACATCAAAGAAATCCCTCTTTTTTCCATATGTTCAGGTTCAATTCACTTAGCATTATCTCTCGTGATCATGTGTACATATCTATTGAGTTATTGGGATCATCTCTTAGGACTATCCTAAAGATACTAATTATTACTAATGAGGGAAACCATGGAACCTACGTTTCCTTAAGTCTGGCCCCCTTTACGTCGTATGAATTTTTTCCCACGTCTTTCTATTGCATTACAAATGGAACAATGTCATTCTTTCTGGTGAAAGTATAGCATTCCATTGTGTGCATACACCACAATTTCTTGATCCATTCATCTACGGAGAAGCATGTAGCTTAGAGCCCTATCTAAGCTATGGTAAACAATGCTGCATCATAGTTATGTTGGTAGCTTTAGTATGGTCTGTTTGTGATCCTTTGTGTAAATGCCCAGAAGTGGAATAGTTGGGTCATAAGGACCTCTATTTTTTACCTTTTGAGACACCTCCATATTGCTTTCCAGAGTAGTTGAACATGTTTAGGCACCACCAAGAGTGAAGCAGTGTTCCCTTTTGGCCAAATCCATTTCAGCATCTGTAATTACTTTTCTTGACAGTGGACATACTACCTGGGAGAAGGTGGAATCACAACATAGGTTTGATTTGCATTTCTTTTATGGCCAGAGATTTTGCTCATTTCTTCCTGTGTCTATTTGCCATTATCATTTCCTTTGCAGAGAAGTCTGTCTTTAAGTCTTCAACCCACTTACTAATGGGGTAGGTTTTTTTTCAGGATTTGATGGGGAGGACTTAATTTTTTTAGTTACAAGTATATTTTAGATATGAGGCCTATTTCAATTGTATGGATACTGAGACAAAAAACAAGGAGTAAATCAATAGAACAGTGATACTCCCTAGACACTATATTGAAAATGAAGTATGCAACTTCCAGTGGGGTGAAGGTGGAAAAAAACTGAGAGAAACTGAGGGTGGAAGTGACAATGTTCAAAAAGTTATGAACGAATTACCTGTGTTACTGAACTCTAAGCCCTCTGTTTATCACATTTATAAAAATAATCATGAAATCATTATCAATAAAAAGTTGAGCATAATGACAAATGTCAGCTTTATAAGAATCATAAACTGGAGGATAACAGTCCAGGCCAGTCTATGCATTAGTATCTGATTGTATTTGAGAAACTACAAAAATTGGAAAAGGCTAGATTTTTGGTTCTTGGGTTACAATGCCAGCCTGGGAATCAGTAAGGCCTGAGCAATACTGCTATTTTTTTTTTTTTTTTTTTTGCAAACTATGTTGTTGAACATATAAGGAGTGAGTTTGTGTTTGCTTTGTCTTGTGAATACTCTGAAATAAGAAGCTCTCTGTGCTCATCAGAATATTCTAACAAAAATTGCAGCCTATACAGGCTTTTTGCATGCAGGAGTGTTGTGTTTTATCAAAAGCTTTTGGTGCTTTAACTCAGAGACCAATGTGATTCTGTCTTAGCTCTGTTCATGTGGTGAATTGTATTTATCCATGTACATATTTTAAACTAGCTTTGCATCTGTGAAGTGAAAACTACAAGACCATGTTGTATCGTTTTTTAAATCTCTTTGTGGATTCTGTTAGACAATGTTTTGTTGAGTTTTTCCTCAGTGTTCACAAGAGAGATTGTCCTGTCATTTTCTTTTTATTTTGTGTCCTTGTCGGTTTTTTTTGCCTGATCTTGATATTAGATTCATCATATGTGTTGGGATTTCTCTATCTGCATCTATTTCACAGAAGACTGTGAGTAGTATTGATATTATCTAGCTTCAAATGTTTCATAGATTTATCTGATGAATCAATCTTGGCCTGGGTTTTCCGTATTGGAAGAAAAATTGCTTCACGTTTATGATCTTTTTTATTTAATTTTGTTGTCAAGATGATGTACAGAAGAGTTACAGTTACTTACACATGTTAGTGAGTACATTTCTTGTTATACTTATTACCTCCTCCCTCATTTTATGCCCTCCTTTCTTTTTTTTCTTTTTTTTTCTTTTGGCCAATCCTGGGGGTGGACTCAGGGCCTGAGCACTGTCCCTGGCTTCTTTTTGCTCAAGGCTAGCACTCTGCCACTTGAGCCACAGCGCCACTTCTGTCCATTTTCTGTATATGTGCTGTTGGGGAATCGAACCCAGGGCCTCATGTATATGAAGCAGGCACTCTTGCCACTAGGCCATATCCCCAATCCTATGCCCTCCTTTCTTCCTCTCCCATATCCCTCTTGCCCTGCCCACTGCTGTCTCCTCAAGGTATTTGTATGGTTAATTTTCAAAAATTCACTGTTGGGTTGGTTCACTCTTTATTCTTTTTCTCACCATTTTGTTTTTCCCTTTCCCTTACCTAATTCAGACAAACATATATTTTCCTCAGGGGGCCAATATCAAATAAATATAACGAAGGAAAAAAAGAAATAACTTCACATAGTACATCAAAAACAACATAGAAATCCTTCTTTTTTCCATATCTTCAGGATCAATTCACTTAGCATTGTCTTGTGAGATCATAGGTACATATCTATTGAGCTATTGTGATCATCTGCTAGGACTATCCAGGACATATATTAATTATAACTAATGAGGTAACGTTTGAATCTATGATTCTTTAGGTCTGGAACCCTTCACTTAGTCTGATTTTTCCCAAGTCTTTCCATTGCATTACAAATGGAACAATGTCATTCCTTCTGATGGAAATATAGCATTCCATTTTGTGTATGTACCACAACTACTTGATCCATTCATCTACTGAGGAGCCTGTGGCTTGCAGCCCTTTCTTAACTATGGTAAATATGCTGCAACATAGTTATGCTGGTAGCTTTTGTATGGTCTTGTTTGTGACCCTTTGGGTAAATGCCCAGAAGTGGAATCTTTGGGTCATAGGGCTCTATATTTAACAATTTGAGGAACCTCCATATTGCTTTCCAGAGTGGTTTACAAGTTTACACTCTACAAACAGAAGCAGTCTTAACTTTTTGCTAAATCCCCTTCAGTACCTGTTATTAGTTTTATTGACAGTGGACATTCTATCTGGGGGAAGGTGGAATCTCAATGTAGTTTTGACTTGCATTTCATTTATGACCAGAGATGGGCATTTCTTCCTGTGTCTGTGGGCCATTTTTATTTACTTTGCATAGAAGTGTCTCTTTAAGTCTTCAGCCCACTTACTAATGGAATAGTTATTTCTTTGAGGATTTGTAGGGTGGACTTAGTTATTTTTTTAGTTCTAAGTATAGTTTAGATTTGAGACCTTTGTCATTTGTATGGCTACTGAAACAAAGGACAAGCAGTGCATCAATTCCACTGTGATACTCGCTAGACACTATGTTGGAAATGAAGTATACAACTTGCAGTGAGGGTGAAGGTGGAAAAACATCTGTGGGAAAATGAGGGAGGAGGTGACAATGTTCAAAAGGAAAAGAACTCAGTACCTGAGTTACATAACTGTAAGCCCTCTGTTCATCACCTTTATAAAAACAAATTCATTAAATCTCCATCAATAAAAAGTTGAGCATTATGACACCTGACAGCTTTATGGGAAGAATTACCTGGAAGATAACTGTACAGGCCAGTGGATGCACTAGTATTTGATTATATTTGAGAAACATGAAAAATTGAAAAAATCTAGGGTTGTGGTTCATGGGGTAGAATGCCTGCCTTGGAAGCACAAAGTCACTACTACCGCTAAATTTTTTTTGCAAACTATGCTGTTGTACATATAATAAGGTGTGTGTGTGTGTTTGCTCATTCTTGTGAATTCTCAGAAATAAGAAGCTCTCTATGCTCATCAGAATACTCTAAAAATATTGCAGCATGGGCTGGGAATATGGCCGATTGGCAAGAGTGCTTGCCTCCTATACATGAAGCCCTGTGTTCCATTCCCCAGTCAATATATATAGAAAATGACCAGATGTGGCACTGTGGCTCAAGTTTCAGAGTTCTAGCCTTGAGCAAAAGGAAGCCAGGGACAGTGCTCAGGCCCTGATACCAAGGCCCATGACTGGCCAAAAAAAAAAAAAAAAAAGAAATATTATAGCCTATATATCATCTAGTTGTCATGGTGCTAAGCCTTGGTTTGTTGAAAATATCTGGGCATCTTTTTGAACATTATCCATATTATTTCCGTCATACTTTCTCTAAGTATAATCCACAGAGAAGCCCAGGATTCAGGATTGTAGCCAGTAATATCTCATATACTAAATTCATGATTGTACTATATAATATAGCCCTTTCATGAAAAGAAATATAAGTATGAAATCTGTTAAAAAGATTCATTTAGGGAAGTCATGTATGAGATGCATTACCATATTGAAAAAGCATGGTCAAGGGTAAGAGGAACATAAACACCAAATAATTTTCCTTTGTGGATCCCCAGTTATAAATTCATTTGATTTTAGTGAACATCACTTTTATAAGAAATGGTCCTTACATGGTCATGAAGTTTCTTAATATATGCTAAAGAAATTTTACACAATAAGTCATTAATACAAACTTCAAACTTACAACATTAAAAATCTGAGATTAGCAACAAAAGTACAATTCACAGTTGAGAGATAGGACTCCATCGAATCGCAGTTTGAGACTGGCCTGAGGAAAAAGTTACTGAAAAACCATCTCCATCAGTGAGCTAGCTAAAATGGTGCACCTGTGGGTTTCCAGCTATTCCAGATAAGAGGGCTGCTGTCCAAGGCCTGCCTGAACATGAGACGCGACCTGAGGAAAAATTAAGCAGAAAAGCGGTTAGAAGCATAGGTTCAATGGGAAAGAACTTGTCTGTCAAGGATGAAGCTCAAATCCGAGTAATATAGAAGGGCGGGGATAGGAAGAAACAGAGAGAGAGAGAAAGAGAGACAGAGAGAGTCAGAGAAAGAGACAGAGAAACAGAGATACAAAGAGAGACAGAAAGATGTTGCTTCATGAAACTATCTCTAATACTGCTCTGCTTCCTACTGCCTTAGACCCAATTTCAGAATTGGGTTTCTGCCACCTACTGGCTGAACCTCAGCCAAACTTCTTAGGTTCTTTGGGTCTCTGTTTCCTTATCAGTAAAATGAAAAGTTTGGAGTAGAGAAATTCAGGCAGCAAAATATCTGAAGATTTTTTATGCACATTGAATACAGCTCTTCCATGCCTCCATTCTCAACTTAATATTTGACATGATTAACCCAAGTTTTGCTGTTTTCTTCCTCTTTCTCATTGAGATTACTCAGTAAAAACTTCACTAATCAAACTATTAACTGTCTAATATTCAATCAGTTTAATGTCTTCCCTCTCCATGTTATAATATAGTTCCTCCCAATCAGAACATATTTTAATCGAACATGTGAGTGTTACACACTTGGTCTGTTTTGCATGTAAAATTAGACAAACATATAACTGAAGAAATGTTTTGGACTTCATATGATTATAAGCAATGACTAGTCACTCTTGTTTGGGTTGGATCAGAAAAAAAAAAAAAAAAACGAGAAAGCCACATTTGTAGAAAGTAAGATCTAGTGACTAGAATTTTGTAATGGTTGGATAAGAAAAATATTAGTACCACCAATTTAAAATCCCTATGTTGTATCCATTTTGCCAGAATCACTGCAGTTACATGTATCTCACCTGAAAAACTTCTAAGAGGTGTTAGGTAATAAATCAATTAGCATAAAAAGTGTTTATTGCCAGAATGTTATTTTCCATGATAATGGTAAGAGATTCCACCACTCATTAGTACTTACAGATAAAATTTTCTAGTTTTTACAGCTGTAGGATTTTAACATTAGTCATTTATGAATTATGATCAGGTTAGTGGCTACTATAGCCAGGAATTTGATGTGTTTACCATACTAGAAATTGTACTAGGACACTGAAGACATAGCTGTTCATAACTATGGCAAGAGACAGGAAATATGAAACTGGCATTTTAATTAAATATCACAATCAACATGATCTCTCTCCTAGGAGCTATATGGCAAGTCTTACCTTGCTAATAAAATACTAGCTTTTTAAATTTATTTTTATTGTCAAAATGATGTACAGAGTGGCTACAACTTCATACGTTAGGCATTGGAGACATTTCTTGTACAGTTTGTTACCTCCTCCCTCCTTCCCCTCTCCCCTCTCCCTCTTTCACTCTCCCTCATGAGTGTTCAGTTGGTTTACACCAGTTGGGAAAGCATTGCTTTTGCAGTCGTTTGTCCTTTTATACTGTGTCTCTCGATTTTAGTATTCACTTTCACTTTCCTAGTTCTAATACCAGTATACACAGTTTCCAATGTACTCAGATAAGGTACAGTGGTAGTGCAGGTACATCCAAAGGAAGGAGATACAAGAGGATAATCAACAATGGAAGCTATGGTTTCCTATGGCATATTGTAAGTTTATTTTACTGAGCTTCATCTTATGTGTTGATCAGGGTATAACTACTGGGCTCTTGTAACCCTCCGCTGTGACTAGCCTAAACCTGTGGTAATTACTCCCTATAAGGAAGATCATAGAGTCCAAATTGCTTTTCGTCTGGCTGATTTCACTTAGTATAATTTTTTGCAAGTCCTTCCATTTCCTTACGAATGGGGCAATTTCATTCATTCTGATAGAGGCATAAAATTCCTTTGTGTATATGTACCACATTGTCCTGATCGTGATTTTCCTGAGGGGCATCTGGGTTTGTTCCATATTTTAGCTAGGACAAATTGTGCTGTGATGAACATTGTACTGGTGGCTTTAGTGTGTTCTTGTTTGTGGTCTTTTGGGTAGATGTCCCAAAATGGGGCAGCTGGGTCATAGGGGAGCTCTTTGCTTAGCCTTCTGAAGAATTTCCATACCACTTCCCAGAGTGGCTCAACCAGTTTACATTCCCACCAACAATGAAGTAGGGTTCCCTTTTAGCCATATCCCTTCCAATATTTGTTATTGTTAGTTTTCTTGTAGTAGGACATTCTTACAGGTGTGAGATGGAATCTCAATGTTCTTTTGATTTGCATTTCTTTTATGGCCAGTGATTTAGGGCAAATTTTCCTGCCTTTTGGCCATTCTCATTTTCTTATCACAGAAGTCTCTTTCTAAGTCTTCAGCCCACTTGTTGAGGGGGCAATTGCTTCTTTGCACTTTTGTTGCCAGAATGTAATTTTTTTAGTTTTGAATATATATTGGATATGAGACCGTTGTCCGTT
Source organism: Perognathus longimembris pacificus (assembly GCF_023159225.1). Lineage (NCBI taxonomy): Eukaryota > Metazoa > Chordata > Mammalia > Rodentia > Heteromyidae > Perognathus > Perognathus longimembris. The sequence goes on from NW_025959606.1 coordinate 9,259, forward strand.
TTATGGCTGGTAAAGAACTTTATCCAATTTGTAGGCTTTCTGGTTACCTTGCAAGCTATGTCCTTTGCCCTGCAGAAATTCTGCAGTTTGATGCATTCCCATTTGTGCATCCTTTCTATGATTTGTAGCATTTCTGGGTCTTGGTTATGGAAGTTTCATCCCGTGCCAAGAAGCCCACGTGTTTCTCCTACTACTTCATTTAGAATTTTCAGGGTATCTGTTTTAATTTCGAGGTCTTTGATCCATTTGGAAATGATTTTGGGGCAGGGTGATATGTATGGATCTAGTGTTCGTTTGTTGGTTGTGTTTACCCAGTTTTGCCAGCACCATTTGTTAAAGAGGCAATCTTTCTTACATCCTATTTTTCAGGTCCTTTATCAAAGATTTAGTAGGCATAGATGTGTGGGTCCACCATCTTTGATTAAAGAAGTGAACTCGCCTGTTTTAGGTTGGGTGGGTCACCTAGCCTGCCTTAAACCGTCCTCGGGATCTTTTTCAGAGCAACGCTGAAGGCCCTGTAATAGGTTGGTCAGACTGAGAGCCCCTCGTACCCTTCTCTGACTGTGGTTCCTCTCAGGGGAAAAATCATTCACTTGGAGCTTGACCTTATGCAGCTGGCAGGTTAACCTCATGAAAGAGTTTTGCAATATGCATACAATCCATGGAAGGCATAGAAAAACCATCAGCAAAAGTATCTCTGGGCCGAGCATGTCATTATCAGCTCCTTAACATTAGTCAAGGAAGGGATATACTGTTGAAGTTGTTCAAACAGTTCTTTTGCTGTTTCTGCCACTTCAGAGTCCAGAGGCGGAGCTTGTTCTAGTCCAGCTATTTGCCTAGGGAGTTGAAAGTGATCTAAGGACAAATTACTATGTTGCCAAACACCATTAAGATGTGCTACAACTTGTTCCCAAGGATAGCTCGACCCATTATATTTATGGAGGGTGACACAGATAACGTCAAACCCAGCATGACAGCTCACCAGTTGCAAAGTTTGTAAAGCATGAATTTGTTCTCTGAGAGACAACACAGATTCATACAATGCTTCTAATTTTTGTTCTACCTTATCATCAATCCTGCCTTGAAAGTGCAGGGCTTGCATAGTATTATGAGCAAGCAGATTAACATAATGAGCTGGCTGCACACTTTGTGCTAAAGCCACAGTAGCTGCTGTAGAAGAGGTACACAAGGAAATAAAGGCTACAATGCCTGCTATCAATAGCCCTATAAGTCGTCTATGGTGCATGAGCTGTTTTAAATGTTTTAACACTTGAATACCTATTTCTTCATAACGAGCTTCACATATGTTCACAGGAAGCATGACAAATGGAGGCTGCTTAATAACAATTACAGAATCAGTAAGACCACCATACAAGCAATTTGTAAAAGAACACTTAGTACAAGTAACATTGAAATACGTGGCTCCTATAGAGATATTAAAAGGTCCATACATTATGGCATAAGGAAGTGTTACACAACTCATACTATTTTTTAAAGAAGAGGCAGTGAGCCAGGAGATATTATTTAGGACAGCCACTAACATCCAGACATGACGTTGAGGGTGTCCATTCATCCACCCCAGACCTGGGTTGTACTTGTTGGTTAGATTGGTTCCGGACCAGTCCATCAGCTGAGAATTAGTTCCTGAAATATTGGTTATAAAAGGATGTTCATGGCTACACTTTATGGTATGCCGTTCTCCTGGGGATTCTACAATTTGAGAAGAATTGATGCAGTGAGGTATCATAAAGGACGATGTAGATTTAGCATGTACATGGAACCTAGTAGGCAATGAAGTCATTTGTATATTAAATACTTCATTGTTATCAGAAATTCAAATTCTATGATTTATGGATTACATTACAGTACAGCCTGGAATATAACTGTTGGAATCAGTTGTAAAACATAAAGGGGTTCCAATGCTAGAAGCTGCAAAGTCTCTCATTTTAGTGTGTTGGACAAAAGGATCTGGAGCTGTCCCATATGCTAATCTGTTGAAATGGATGAACACCTCAGCTCCTTCACAAGTCACAAGGTGAACATTCGGTGTATTTGGCATGTAAGCCCAGTGGGTCAGTGCTTTTATGATTCTGTTGAGCTTCCACAATCCAAACACAACATTCAGGTAGCCAGCGGGTGTCATTTTCATTCTTTGAAAAATCACAAACATGTCCTCAACCCCATGTCAATATTGGATCGGGCCTGTGCCAAGCACCTGTTAAAGGATCTTTCCACTTAACTTGGGCAAAAGCTCTTTTCTCTCTATTTTCCCAGAACAGATGTGCTGTGGAAAGGCCTTTCCAGTCCAAATTTAAAATATTTATTGCGAATAAAGCATGAGAAAGAATATTAACAGGAGGAAGGGGTATAATTCCCCCCCTTTTAATTTAGAAATTTGGTGTTTTATGGCTGTTTTAAAGTATAGGGGACATAAATAACCTGTGGATCTCATCTGAGATACTTACAAGATTCCACACGGCACATATGGAATTAAGGTGGCCACCAATTTATAATGGGGAGTTAACACTTTTGAGGGAGTAGCAGGCAAGGAAAGCCATAGAAGATGTCCCTACTGTCAGAGGACCACAGTTGGAGAATGAGGTGTAGTTAAGATATATGCTTCCCAAGGGGCTGAGTAATCAATATAATTTACATGTTGGGTAGAAATGGCAGAATTTACTATGCTTAAGGCTTTAGCTGCTTCAATTGTCATTTGTCTGGGAGATGTAGGGTCAGGGTCTCCTTTTAATAGATCAAATAAGGGTTTTAATTCAGCTGTGGATAATTTAAGATAAGTTTGAAGCCAATTAAAATCTCCCAGAAACTTTGAAAAGCATGCAAGGTACGCAAATGAGAAGTCGTAATCTGTAATTTCTGACTAGTAAATTAATAAGGACCTCAAATATTACCAAGAGGTATATTTATTTCTCTTTGCCTTGGCTGGCTTTGTATTGTAATCCAGGGAGTCTTAGCCATAGAAGCCCTTTTTATTTCCAATTAAAGGAACAGAAGACCAAAAGAAAGGAGTAGAGTTTACTTGTAAGTTGTTAGGAGTTGACCAACAAATAGTTGCCAAAGTTTTCTTGTAACACTTAGAGATCCGCAGACTGAATGAGATCCATGTGCCATCAAATCAAATCATATTATTTAACCTTACCTTACTGGCAGGTGAAAGAGAAAACAAATGAATAACAATAAAAGTCTTAGCTTCAGTGGATCTGAAGTGGCTGTGTCTTCCATCCAGGCCAGCAGGAGAGAATGCTTGTATCTGGGTATGGTTGTAGTAGCATCTCAAAGAGTCCTCTGGACAGGCTGTCACATTTCCTGCTGGTTGCCTGTAAATTTCTACACAGACTGGTTAAAGACATTTTTAAACAGATTTTAGAAGGCTTGGGCCTTTAATCATCTTCCTAGTCATAAAATCCACGCAGATTGAAGACTAACCAAGTCTGCTCTCTGTAGCAGCCTGTGAGTCATGGAAGGAGAAGACACCAATGCTACCCCAGTGTAACCCTGTGGTCGCCAAACATAACTCTGATGCTTTTAACCTTGGAATAAGTCTCGGTTGCACCTCTGTCATGATAGGCCTGCTATAAACCCAACTCTAATCTTGGGGCAGGCAGAGCCAGGGTAGTAGCCTTTGACAGCCTGGGCCTGTCAAAATCCTCACAGGACTCCTAGATGGCCTGAGCAAACCAGGCAGTTTGGGATCCAGCTGTGGAGGCAGCTTTCTGTAGCCACAGACTGCCACGGTCCACTTAGCTAGCACACATGTCAACCTGCATCCCATAAAGCAAAATGTTAAGTTGGGGTCAGGAAAATTTAGGTTAATAGTCACATTTGTACAGCTGTTCCAAAATGACTCTGGTCCCTTGATCTTAAAGATTTTGTGAGAGCATAGGAAAAAAAAGAAAAAAATGGAGAAGCAAAATCTTAGTCTATATCAAAGAATTGTCACGATTACATGTACACTTGACTCGAATCTTTTGGAGATTTTCTCAGACACATTTGCTTGCACCCAAACATGATCAGTTTGGGTTTAAAACCTGTTTTTTGTTTTGTTTTTAAGTTTTACCAACAGATACACATAGACAGACATACAGACATATACACAATGTGCACAATCTTTGGGGCACTCTTAGAATTGTTCTTTAATTGGCCATGTAATTTTTCTGGAATTTCTGTGGCAAATGATGTTCTTTTACCTATATTTTAGAACCACGTGGTTAAATAGTATACAAAAAAAGACTTTTCCAGCAAACCACAATTTTTAGAGATTATCTGAGAAGCCACAGTTTGAGAAACCAGTTCAGCTACCATGGGGAGCTTATGGGAGACAGGACATGAACAGAACATAGACTGCAACCTCACAGCAAGACTCTTTCATCTTCCAGCATTTGAATTGCAAGGCACCTTTGAAATGCAAGGCCACAGTTACAGAGTTCAGAGTAGGGGCAGGGTTACCAGGAGCTGGAGACTCCAAGTCCCTGCCCAGCCTCCAGGAATTTGGCATGCGTGTCACCTGAGGGATGAGTGGACTTCCAACCCTACCAATGCTATTGTCGACCATGTGTTCAATGCTAGAGGAAACTTAGAATTTAGCCAAACAAGCAGAATTTAACTGAGTCTCCAAACTTAACAACAATAACAAGAATAGAAAACCTTTCTTTGAGTCTTTCAAAGCAGATGTTAAACCAATGTTGGTACCTTTGGAAGCTAGCACCAGTCCATCCTATGTTACAGGCAGGCAGGAAGAGTTTAGTGAGACAGACAGAGAATGAGACAGAGAGAACTTCATCTGCCTGAGCACTCATAGAAGTTAGGTAAGTCCTGCAAAATATTTCAAATATGTAAGATTGGACTCAATCTTCCAAATATGTAAGATTGGGCTTTCCTGAAACATTTTAGACTGTCCCCCACTTGATGAGCGACCAGCAGAGCTGAACGAGAGATCAGTTGAATCCAAATACCCACAATTGCTGATCCCCTTGACCTAGCCCAGTAGCTTTATGGAAAATCCAAGCTCCACGCTAATCGTCACTCACCCTGGTTGGGGTTTCAAATCTGTCGTTGTCGTGGTGGATGAGTGTAGAGCACTCGGTCAGGAGAAGTTACCTCGGCGGTTTTAGCATTTGCCTACCCTCAGGTCCCTCCCCTCTGTGAGCAGTCTGCACCTAGGAGAGCTGTAAATCTGCAGGACTCTTGGTGGGGGCTCACCAGTATCTACCTTTCAAGGAGTTTGTTGTTCTGGATGAAGCCATGACAATATGGTTATAACTGATTCCATCATATTCTCAACACAGTTCAATCTATCTTTACTAGGCTCATTGCCTAATTTCTCCTCAGTGTCTGAGCCATCTGAGTCTTCCTTAATATCTAGCCCAGTGGGTTCAGGTCTTATTAATTTTCTCAGCTCTTCCCAGGAAGCAGCATATGCTCCTGGAGCTGGGCAATACTCATCAGGTCCCTTTCAGTCTCTCCAATCAACTGATTGAATTTATTCTGTTTCAGTCTAGGATCTAAGCAATCTCGGACCAGATACCAAGGAATAATAGCATCCACTGGGGTTTTCTTAGGGCCATTGGCGTCATAATGTTCCTGAATCTTTTTTCCAATTTTCTGCCAAGTTTCTCAGTTATTGGTTCCTTCCTCCAGGAACTGGGGTCATGCTTCCTCCATAAAGTGAAAGAAACATTTTAAGTGACTTTGGACAACTTTCACTACCTGTGCTTGAAGCATTTATTGGGGGGCCTACACGTATAGCATGCAGCCTTTACTTAGTTCCATAATTTCTCGATACACTCTCTCCCGCTCTCCTTCCCAAGTGATCAGGCATCCTTACCTTAGCGGGGTCCTCTGCCCTCGTTCCAAGTGTACAGGTCTCTGTTCGGGCGCCACTCTGCCGGAACCAGCGGGCAGTGTAAAGGCAATCCTGAATAAGGGGGTCGAGGATTTAAGAAAAGGAAAAATACAAGACAAGAGAAAAAAGACAAGAGGCAAAGACGGGGTCGGAAGGTCTGCAACTTAAGATTGTAACTCAAGACTGCAGCCAAGTTTATTCTGAACTTCCAGCTTACATACAGTTTTGGAACCAGGGAATAGCATAGGGTAGCTAAAATTCAAGAACACAAAGAGGTTTGAAGTTCGCAACATTTATTGGCAGTAAAGACAGAATGAGGTTGATTAACGTAGGAATGTACGACAGCTTACATAGCAAAGCAGACATAGCAAAGCAATTCCAGTCATTGGCAGAAATACTAGTAAACAAATGTCCTTGCACTTAGTATATCCTTGTGATAGCAACACAGCCAGAGATCAAAGTGAGATTAACTGCTGGCTATGCTCCTGGCATGTGGGTTCATTTCTGTGTCTTCAGCTCCGTTCCATTGGTCTTCAGGCCTGATCTGAGGGCAATACCAAGCTGTTTTTGTTACTATAGCTTGAAAATACAGGTTGAAGTTGGGGATTGTAATTCCTCCAGCACTGTTCTTTCTGCTTAGGGTTGTTTTTGCTATTCTGGGTCTTTTATTGTTTCATATGAATTTCTGTATTGCTTCCTCTATTTCATTAAAAAATGGTGTTGGGGGGCTGGGGATATAGCCTAGCGGCAAGAGTGCCTGCCTCAGATACACGAGGCCCTAGGTTCGATTCCCCAGCACCACATATACAGAAAACGGCCAGAAGCGGCGCTGTGGCTCAAGTGGCAGAGTGCTAGCCTTGAGCGGGAAGAAGCCAGGGACAGTGCTCAGGCCCTGAGTCCAAGGCCCAGGACTGGCAAAAAAAAAAAAAATTAAAAAATGGTGTTGGGATATTAATCGGTCTTGCATTGAATTTGGAGATGGCCTGTGGAAACATTGCCATGTTGATTATATTAATCCTCTCAATCCATGAGCATGAGAGGTTATACCATTTCCTTAGTTCTGTCTTCATTTCGTTTTTCAGGATTTTAAAGTTCTCCTCATAGAAATCTTTCACTTCTTGGTTAAGGTTATTTCTAAGTATTTCATATTTTTGGAGGCTATTGCAAAAGGAGTTGCTTTCCTGATTCCAGCCTTGGGGTTCAGATCATTAGCATATAGAAAACCATTGCTTTTTTAGGGTTTATTTTATATCCTGCAATTTTGCCAACGTTTTGGATCAGCTCTAGCAGCTTGTGAGTACAGCCTATGGTGTTCTTTAGTTACAGGATCAGGTCATCTGTGAAGAGAGAAAGTTTAACTTCATCTTTCCCTATTTGTATCCCCTTTATATTTTCTTCTTGCCTAATTGCTCTGTCTAGGAGTTCTAGAACCATATTGAAAAGGAGGGGAGAGAGCAGACATCCCTATCTTGCTTCTAATTTTAAGGCGAATGGCTCTAGCTTTTCACAATTTAGAATTATGCTTGCTGTGGGATTGTCATAAACTGTCTATATTATATTCAGGAGTGTTCCCTGGAATCCCAATTTTTCCAGGGCTTTTATCATAAATGGGTGCTTTATTTTATCAAATGCCGTTTTCACATCCAGAGATCAAATCATGTGGTTCTTTATCTTTCTCCCTTTGATGTGGTGGATTCCATTAATTCACTTGCATGTATTGGACCAACTTTGCTGTGGTGGATTATGTTAATTGACTTGCGTATATTGAACCAACTTTGCATGCCTGAGATGAATTTAGTTTGATCATGGAGTATGATTTTTTGAGTGAGCTGTTGAAGTCTATTGGCCAGAATTTTGATGAGAATTTTTGCATCTCTGTTCATCAGGGAAATTGGTGTGTAGTTCTTTTTCCATGATGATTCTCTGACTGGTTTTGTAATGAGGGTTATACTGGATTCATTGAATGTGTCTGGTAGTGAACTTTCTCTTTCCATTCCCTTGAAGATTTTGAGAATTATTGGAGTGAATTCTGCTTTGAAAGGCCTTGTAGAATTCTGCTGTGCATCTGTCCGGACCTTAGCTTTTCTTGGATGAGAGATCACTTATTGTTTTTTTCTATTTCAATGCTGGATATGGGCCTTTTGAGAAGCTTTAAATCTTCATGTTTGAGTGTGTGGATATAATTTTTTCTAGAAAATCGTCCATTTCTTCCAGGTTCTCAAATTTGTAGCATAAACTTTTGCAAAATAGTCTTTTATTGTGTTCTGAAATGTGGTTGTTTCTGTGATGATGTTACCTGTTTCTTCTCTAATCTTCTTTATTTGGGTGTGCTGCCTTCATTTTTTGGTCAGTTTTGCTAGGGGTCTGTCTAACTTGTTAATTTTTTTAAAAGAACCCACTCTGCTTTGTTGATTCTTTCAATTTTTTTGGCTCTAATTCTTTTAATTCTGATTTGATTTTAATTATTGGCTTTGGTCTATTGACAAGGGGTTTAGATTGTTTTTCTCTTTCGAGGAGATTAATGGGCTTGCTTAAGTTGTTGAGTTGCTATTTCTCAAGTTTGTTTGTTCATTTAGTCACTGAGAGATATAAATTTTCCTCTGAGAACAGCCTTTGCTGTGTCCCAAAAGAGCTGGTATTTTGTGTACTCATCTTGTTTGAATTCCATAAATATTTGAACTTCTGCTTCAATTTCTTCAATGACCCACTGATGGTTCAGCACTGTGTTGTTTAGTCTCCATGAATTGTAGTATTTTCTGTGTTGGCTGTTTGAGTTGAGCTCTACTTTTATTCCATTGTTGTCTGAGAGAAGAAACAGAATGATTTTGATACTCCTGAATTTGTACAGATTTTCTTTGTTCCCTAAGATGTGATCTATTTTGGATAATGTCCCATGTGTTGCTGAAATAATGTCTATTCTGGTGTTGCTGGATGGACTATTCAGTAGATGTCGGTTAAGTTTAGTTGGTTTATGCAGTTGTTTAGATTTGTGTTTTCTTTGTTCAGTTTTTGGCGTGTTGATGTGTCCACAGGTGACAGTGGAGTCTTAAAGTCCCCAACTATCAATGTGTGTGTGTGTGTGTGTGTGTGAGTGTTTTTCCAGTCAGTAGTGTTTGTATGATGAAGTTGGGTGTTCCTGTATTTGTTGTGTAGATATTTAGGATGGTTATATCCTCCTGTAGGAGAGATCCGTTTATTAGTATGTAGTAACCTTCTTTGTGTCTTCTTACTATTTTTAATTTGAAGTCAATTTTATCTGATACTAGGATTGTAACTGCAGCCTGCTATGATTGCAGATTGCTTGTAGGTTTTATTCCAGCCTTTCACTCTTAGAAGATGTTTGCTTTAGCTGGATAGATGAGTCTCTTGGAGGCAGCAGGAAGATGGATCCTGATTGTTGATCCAACTTATGAGTCTATGTCGTTTGATTGGAGAATTAAGTCCATTAATGTTGAGAGTTGGGATTGAGAGATGACCATTTTTTCCTTCATTATAGCTATCATGTTTAAAATAGTGTCTTCCCAATTCTTGATCTAATGTTCTGGTTTTCTACTTAGGGTTCATTTCTCTGTCTGTATTGGGATGTTGATTATTTTCCATGGATAGTACATCTTTGAGGATTTTCTCTAAAGCTGGTTTGGTGGAGATATATTGTTTCAGTTTTTCCTTACTGTGGAAGACTTTTATTAAACCTTTCCCTATGAATGAGATTTTAGCTGGGTCCAGTATTCTTTGTTGGTAGTAATTTTTATTTAGCTTTTGGCATACCTTATTTCAGGCTCTCCTTGCTTTTATGGACTTTGCTGAGAAGTCTGGGTTAGTTGAGTGTCAATTGGATGCCCTACTCTGCTCTGGTCGGTTTGGTATCTAATTGCTTCTTGTTTCTGTATAGGCCTATCGTTCTGAATATTTCTGAAGAACTCGGCTAATGTTTTCTTAAATAAGTTGCCCTATTTCATTAACTTCTTTCTCCACGTTTTCCTCAATACTGATTAGCCTTAAATTGGGCTTCCTGATTGTGTCTTGGACCTCCTGGAGTAATCTGTTATGTTGATTGGATTCCTTTTGTATTGTGTTTGATCTTTCTCCATAAATTCTAGGGAATCTTCAGCTCCTGAGATTCAATCCTCTGTTTCATCTAGTCAGGAATGTTGGCTAGCTACTTGATTTCGAATCTCTTTTCCTTCGGACTGGTCTTTCCTGATGATTTCCATGTTTTTGCTATAATTATCTCTTAGGTCCTGCATGGACTTCTTTCATTAATTCATTTGGTTTGAGTGCTGTCTCTCAAATCTTTTAGCTGAGTAGCTATCTTTTCCTTTGACTCTGGAAGTTCATTTATCTTTTTGTTTGTCGAGGCCCTGAATTTGTTAATTTATGGAAGGATTGAGGTATTGTTTCAAACTTTTTATTTAACATGTTTATCAGTAGACTTTGTAGAGCATTTTGAGGGTTCTTTTCTTTGTCTTTGATTGACTGCTCTGCTTCCTTTTTGTTTTGAGTGGGAGATAAGTCTTCATTGTTTGTTGTGTTTCTTGTGCTTCCTCTAAACATTTGGATTGTGGATGCCAATCTAGAAGCACCTGTGAGCACAATATAAGTCCCAAAGCAGACCTTGCCACGCACTGTTATGTGAATCTTAGAAGTTCACAATTATATACAGATACCATGTATACCTGTATAAAAAATTAGATTTGGTGTTCCTAAAGAATACAATATCAATTTAACAACCAATCCTGAGCCCTGTATTCAGTAGTTACTTAGTAACTGTTACAAACCTATGAGCAATATTTGTCCTTTATATCAGGTTCTTTTTAAACTGACTGAGTTTCTCTATGAACCCTTTGGAATCACTCGGATTGAACAGTATACCCTCTATCCAATAACCAAGGTTCAATGGAATCTGGAGGTCCTGGAAGTAAATCACGAGTGTTAATTAGAGGTTGTAAAGAGAATAGAGTAAAATGTATGAGGGGATGATGATTTTGGTTTACTTCAAGTAAGATGGAAATGGGAAGAAGAGTAGATCCAGTACTAATACCAGAGTTAAAATGATAGACATGGATAGTTATCAGAAAAGAGTAAGGTGTTATTCATAAGAAAGTAATTTTGAAAAAAGGGAATGAAGAGTAACAAAAAAAAAAATAATGGAAGACAAAGGTACAAAAGAGAAAATATTATCAAAAATCCCCCAGAAAAACTACCAAAAGACCTGATAAAACAAACAAAAATAGAAAACTAAAACACAACGTATCATAAATTAAAACAAAAGAAAAGTTTTAGAATATGTTTAAAAATAGTTTGGGTGGGCTTTCTACAGCCTCTGGGTTCCTAGAGATGATCTGCCGTCTATTTTTCTCCTTGGCTGGTTTGACTTGCTTTTAGTTCGCAGGGGGTGGATATGCTTTGATCCTGGTCCCCAGCTAGTGAAATGCTAAGGCTTTGTTCTTTGCACAGCTTGCATGTAGTACTTGGGTGTCCTCTATAGATGGGGGACATGAACAGTCTTAGGAACCATGGCTGCTGTCCTCTGGATTGTGGCTGCTGCCTTTAGTGCCTGGCTTTGAATAGGCTGTGGACTCAGCAGGCGGTGTCTCTGGCCTGGTTTACCTGGCTGAGAGTCCCTTGCTTGGGCGAGTTTCTTACCTCCTTATCTGGGCGCCTTATTGGGCAGAGCTTGCTTTGGAATTCAGCTGTTTCCAGCTGGGAATTGGGCTTCCTCTGTGCTGGGACCACTTATCTGTCACAGTACCTGTTTATTCTCCCATCTGGTTGTTCTTTGCTGCCAGTAGCTGCTCAACATTTCCATTTTACTTTAGAAATTCTGGTGGGCAGGGCGGGGCACCTCTGGCTGAATTCACCCAAGTATGTGAGCTGTGGCCCAGGAAGTGGCTTCTGCCTGAGCAGGGGTCATTCTCCTAAGTGGAGCTGGCTCTCACAGCTGGGTCCATTGACCTCTTCAAAGATGGCCCCTTTGTCCTCACTTTCCCCAGGCCCACTTTAGTTCCAATCTGTTCTGACCCTATGCCTGTGTGAAAGATGGCACTTTGCTGTGGCAGTGGGGGAGAGCTAGCTTTCAGAAGGAAGCTGATCTGTGGGCATGAGTGATAATGACTTCTGTGGGGTACTCATGCTTTTTCTGCGATTTCAGCCAGTCCGTGTTCAGCCTGCAATCTGCATCTGTCTTCTCTTGTCTGGAGGATTTCTCCATGGTCGCTGTTGTGTGCTTTAATCACACAGAGTGTGGGGCTCTGTGCCAGAAATATAATGAATAGACATAAGGAGAGTGGGCATCCTTGTCTTGTTGCTGTTTTAAGAGGAAGTGCTTTTAGTTTCTCCTCATTAGTATGATATCAGTAGGTGTTCTGTTTTATATGGCTTGTATTGTTTTAAATAATATTCCTTCTATATCTATTTACTCCAGGGCTTATAACTTGAATGGGTATTGTGTTTTTCTCGAAAGTTTTTGGGTATCGACTGAGATGATGATATTATTCTTGGTCTTAGCTCTGTTAATGCAGTGAATTACCTTTAAAGCTTTGTAAATGTTAAATTCGCTTGTGTTTGTGAGGTGTAAACTATTTGAATATGGTGTAGAATTTGTTTCATCTTCTTCAGGATTCTGTTAGCTTATATTTTGATAAGGAGCTTTACATCTGTGTTCAAATGTGAGGGAGGTCCGTTATTGTATTTTTTTTGTTGGGTCATTGCATGTCTTCAGCATGAATATTAGTTTAGATTGAAAGAATTATTGTGGGATTTCTCCCTTTGTTTCCATTTTTCTAAGGAACTTGAGGAGTATTGCTAATAGTTCTTCCTTAAAGATTTTTATGGAATACTAGGAGAATCCATCTGAGCCTCGCCTTTTTTTTTTTTTTTTTTTTGGAAGGCTGTTGATTACTTATTCTATCTCTTTGGAAGTTATTGCTCCAGTAGGGCAATTAATATTTATTTCGATACTGAATATTTGGTATCAATGTACTAAGGAGTGTCCAAGTAAAAACACATCTTTATAAATGTACAATGTATTTTTATGAATTTCATTGCTTCCCATGAAGTATCAATTCCTTTTCATCTTCCCTCTCACTGCTTTCATGGTTCCTTACTCCTATGTCCCACCCAGTCTCCCTTGTTCTCATCTTTCCTTCCTTTCTGTTTCACTCCTTCCTGATTTCTTTTCTTCCCTCCTTATCTCTGTTTGTCACTCTCTCCTTCCCCAGGATTCCTTTTGGATCCTTCTTTCTCCATACTTCCACCTATAACTCCATCCCTCACACTGTTGATACAAACCACAATCCATCTGTCCCTGCCTCATTGCCTGCCTGCATTCCTTCCCTCCTTACTACCTTCTCTCCTGTCTTCTTTCCTGAATTCTTGTCTTCCTGTGTTTCATCACTCCATCCCTTTTCTTTATATCATTCATTGCTTCCCTCTCCTTTCTCTAGTTCCACAACTTTCCTTCTTACTTGGTACCTTCCTTAGCTCCGGATTTTTGGTATATCACCTCTTATCTTTTTTTAATCTTTTTTCATCATCATTGGGAACACTGTGGCTACTTGCTACTACGATTCTGTTGTAGAGTATGCTGTTGCCATGTGGCAAAAAGGACATACTCATGTCTAATATGCTTTGGTCATTATGCACTTCCTGTTTAATATTGGTAACCCAAGACGACCAGAATGAGGACAAATTGATCATCAATGTGCAACACATGCATGCATGTAGATGCCAGTTATATGAATAGTGGAGCTGTAAGTAAACAAGGCTCCTTGAGGGGAATGGATAGAAATGGGAAAATGGCCAATTGTTCACCCATGTTTGCCTAAGTTTCATATATCCTTTGGAACACGTCTTGGTCAGTTTCAAATTGAAGCACATGTTTGTTTGTTGATCTCTTTCACTAAGGTTTGTGTGACTGGAGTAACTAGCTCATTTGTCACCCCGGGTAGTGAGTCATTTCCATTTGAATATAACACATTATTTGTGCTATAGTTTAATTTGAACTAATGGTCAATTGGCAATGATGCTAACCTCTTAGATAAATGCATGGAAATGCCTTGAGAAGTTTGGGTTTTTACAGCCCAAGTGGTAGTCTCAACATATTGATGTCTGAAAACATGAGATGAAGCACATCCCACTGTTGAAATAAAGCAACATTTTAGTTTTATTTGCTATTGGCCTATAAGAAACAATACAGTTGAATGACCCTTCATTGCTTGAATAAAGCTGGGCAGAGTCTTTATTCATTATAACAATACACATCGAAATTAATTTTCCTCCCAACTCTGGCACTGGCTTGGGATATTACTCTCTTTCTGTTCCTTGTAAACTGGTGCTATTATATGATGATATTTTGAAAATGCTGCGGCAGATATTTCGCGTGTGGTGGCATTGGAGCACAGTTGATTGGATGCTGTCACTAGCATGCTTGAATGTGGCGATTCGTAGGCCATAAAATAAGAATATCCAATTGGAATAGCTGAAGTTGGCATCATCTCTCTGAAATTATCGTTTGATAATCGATGTGATTTTTGATATTGAGAATTATAACTTTTATCAAAATTCACAAAGCAGTCATGTGCCTGGAGGGAGCTGTTGTTTGACAGCACATGAAGTGTGGTCAAATGACTAGACATGGCTCCCTGATCCATAAACTTTTTGTGTGAATGTCTGACGGAAGAATCTCTGACAGGATTGTCATTTTTGAGTAAATGTGCTGCAGTTGCCAGCATGTGTGTGCCAGATGGCTGGGGTCTATGAGACAGCAGTGAACTTCGTGATGTTGAAAGGATTCCTTCAGTACTAGTGTCAGAGACTAAATCTGTTTTGGGATTACTGGCATTTCCCTCATGTCCCAGGTGCAGTTGTTCATCCAGCTGCACAGGCAATGATTCACTTGTTACAGAAAACTATTTAATCCTGACTTTTCGTCTTATTCTTGCTAACAGTTCAGGACATCCTTGTTTGAAATTTGGATTCTGGTAGCACAGAAACTAAAACAAAAGGAGAAAGTTACTTGGAGACATTTGAAGCAGAGAGACTCAGAGCCAAACCTAGCCAAAGGAGATGAATTACCATTTACTCTCAATGGCAAAGGAGTCAATTGACGCATAAATACTTTAACTATATGCAGGGCTTAGTAGAAGAGAAACAGATAAATACAACAATGTTCTGAACCAATTGGATCTGCCACGTTGAACACAGAGATTCTGTTATGTGGTTTTGTACACAGTCCAAAGGTGTAATTCTAATTGGCTAGTGATATTTCTGTAAATTCTAATGGTGAAGTCAAAATTTGTTCTTTACGAACTGAACCTTTCTTTCCGTTACATTTTGTTTGGCCAGTCCTGGGCCTGGGACTCAGGGTCTAAGCACCGTCCCTGTCTTCTTCCCGCTCAAGGCTAGCACTCCACGACCTGAGCCACAGCGACCCTTCTAGCCGTTTTCCACATATATGTGGTGCTGGGGAATTGAACTGAGAGCTTCTTGTGTAGGAGGCAAGCACTCTTGCCATAGGCCATATTCCCAGCCCTTTCCGTTACATTTGAAAGTAATTTGAGCTTTGGTATTTCTCTAGTTCACTGATAGAAGAAACAGGTGTACCAAGAGAGGTATGCATAGCTATGTAAGGGAAAAGAAAATTGAAATTACCTTCCTTAAAGACGAGCCTTCCTCTTCCTCAGTCAAGAAGTCAAGCAGAGAAGCAGAACGATCAAATTGGTGATGAAGTTTACTGAACCCGTACAGATTCAGCTGTCGAATTACACTTTTCATGCTGTTCGTTTCAAATATCTTGAAAGGATATTTTCGTCCCAAAATTTCTTCTTTAAATAGATCTTCATTAATCACAACAGAAGTTCCCTCCTCACCCCACCAAATTGACTTGAATTTGTCACTTTCTACTATTGTCCAAAGCTTTCTGGGAAAAGTCAGGGAAAGAAAATCAGGGTCTGGAACCGATTCCAAGTCACAATCCTGGGATGGTAGTCCTTGGACCCAAGATGCCTGACACAAAGCTTGAAAAGCCAATTCCTCAACCACAGACCTTAATGCCGCCTCCTCTACGAGTGAGGGTTCCCACCAGGAGGGTAGGTTGGAGGTCTCTGCACCTGTACAGCTCTGTTGGAACGTATTAGGCACATTTGAAAAATGTTCCTTCATGTCAGTTTCCTGCATGTTCAAGTCCTCATCCCATCTGCAGAGTAGGGTACACTGCAGCTTAAGGAGTCCTAGAGGGTAGCTATGTCTGCTCAAGTAGGTCTAGCACACAGCTAGACCATAATGAGCATTCTGTGACATCACAAAAACGTCTTTGGTCTCCTACCATGTGCTAGGTAACCAGTCAGAAGCTTTCCTAGAAACTCTGATGCTAATCCTTTTATCCTAAATTGGAGACTGAATTTTCCTCTGTGGATAATGTGTGTACCTATGAGTCCAATAGAATCCTGCACATTGACATGGGAATCAATCAGCTGGTCAGACTCTGCTACGCCTAAAAGTTATTTTTTGGCATTCACTGCCTCTTGCCTTTCTAGCTTAATGTCCAGAGCCGAGGGCTGCGTACTTGCACTTCCCAAATGTGATGGAAGTTGATGACAGATCTGTTATATTAACATGAGTCTTCCAACAATGAGCATGTTAGTCAGTGTTTCATAATGACAGGGACAATGTACAAGTCCTGTCTGAAAACATGATTATGAAAATATTCCTGAAAATTCAGTTGCTGACATTATTAGGGTTGGCAATTTTCACTGTATGGGATGATCTCACAGAAAGAGCTAAAGCTGGCACAAGGAATGCCTGTGACACTATATCTGCAGGAAGGGAAGCTACAGATAAAAGCACAATACTTTGATGTTGTCATCTCACAAGTGGATGCGAGTATAAAATGGATAAACTGTAGATATCCTACAATGCTGCAACTCATCTTCTGTGAAATTATCTGCCATTTTTTTCTATTTCAATTAACTTAGAGAGGTGAAGAAATAAAATTGTTTCAGATGGAAACCTGTGAGATAATGTGCATGATTTCATTTTCATTTCTCATCTATTTACTAATGGACTCTTCAATACTGCATACAGAATAATGAGCCCCAAGCCTTGAGGTAAAAAGCAGTGCAAGTGTAAACATAGGGTCCTATTCCAGCCATAGCAACTGCAAGCCATTCTTTTATTTATTTATTTATTTATTTATTTTTTGCCAGTCCTGGGCCTTGGACTCAAGGCCTGAGCACTGTCCCTGGCTTCTTCCCGCTCAAGGCTAGCACTCTGCCACTTGAGCTACAGTGCCGCTTCTGGCTGTTTTCTGTATATGTGGTGCTGGGGAATCGAACCTAGGGCCTCCTGTATCCGAGGCAGGCACTCTTGCCACTAGGCTATATCCCCAGCCCCACAAGCGATTCTTGGATATAATAAAACCTAGGTTTCATTGTGATAGGTCCTGAGCACTGAAAATGACATATTATTACAATTCCACAGTTACAGCAGGCTGAGAAATAAGAACTGCTGTTGAAATGTAGAAGCTACTTGACAGCCATGAGTGAATGTGGGGGTGTTTAGTCTCCCAAGCTCTCGTGTACTGCGGAGAGTTGGGAAAAAACCCCTCCCTGATGAGCCAAGAAGAGGAAAAGAGGGCAGACAGACTTCTATCCCAGCCCCACTTTCCTCAGCGGACAAACAGACAGTCTGGGAACCAAGTCAATGCTAAGACTCATTTAATGGTAGAAAGAGCTGCACTTTTAAACGGGTGGGAGGGCGGCGGAAGGGGAGGAGTAGAATCGCCTATTAATGATACAAAGCACCTGGGGCGGGAGTGCCCCACAAGTAATGATTTGCAGGTCCTTTACCTAAAAGCTCACCTACACACAACCACAAACAAGCAGAAATACACACACATTCACACCCCTAGATCAACAAGATCTCCCAAATCCACATGCATAGATAGTGGAACTATGACATCCCATTGAACAGAGGGAGACTTAGCCTCAGCAAGGATTTCTGACACCCTTTCCTGGAACTCCTGGGGTCCAGTTGAGGAAAACTCACCTACACACAACCACAAACAAGCAGAAATACACACACATTCACTCCGCTAGTTCAACAAGATCTCCCAAATCCAAAAGCATAGACAGTGGAACTATGACATCCCATTGAACAGAGGGAGACTTAGCCTCAGCAAGGATTTCTGACACCCTTTCCTGGAACTCCTGGGGTCCAGTTGAGGAAAACTCCTCCTAAGGGTTTCCTCTGTTTGTTGGCCAATCTTAAGCACTTTGTCATGAGATTCTCCTTCCCTGAATAGAAAACTCTTGGATTGTATTGTTCCTCCAACTACTCCTGAGATATGCTTTCACAATCTTAGGCATTCTATTGTGAAGTCAATTGAATTTTGGGGAAGCCGATTAGAGTTTTATATTTGCTAATCTGATCCGGTGTTTTAGTGATATCCATGATATGAACAGAGTGGCAAATTTTTCTGAATTGTTCTTGCAATTATTAATTGATCTCTAACCCCATATACCCCTGACATCCCAAAAAATAACACATGCCTTCTTCTCAAAAAACCACGTCTCCCATATCCTTCCTTCGTTGCAGTTACCATTTGTCCCACATCTGTCCCCCAACGTGGGACATGGCATTTGATCCAAAGGAGATCCAGGAAACTACGTTGTGAACTCTCAAGGGGAACTAAGGGACATTTTTAATCACAAGAGATAGCGAATCTGTGTAGCGAGCTCTCCAGAAGAACTGAAAACATTATGGGGATATGGGACAAGCTTAAGGTGCTTCTTTGTCTAATCTTATCCACCAGGTTCTGAAACGTAAATGGGCTATGATCTCGCATTCGGAAATACATGAGTGCATGCAGGAGGTAAGGGAGTATAATCTTTTATTCCCAGAGGAAACGATTTTAGAAGATTAGAGGAGGATTTTAGACTTAGAAGCCTGGAAGCGAGTAAAGAGTAATGCAGAAATGGCATATGGTGTGGTGACAATGTTCCAGCTCCATTGAGGTCTATTTGGGCCTTAATGCATGCAGCTCTCCATATGATTTCTCACAATGCTGTCATAACATCAGCTGCTGAACTAGTTCTAATATGGGGAAAGCAAGGAATACTTATAATCTTCAAGAGGTGGCAAAACCTCGAAGTGGACCACAGGTAACAGTTCAAACTATACCTGAGCAATCTCCTGTCAGATCTGTTACAAAAAATTTAAACATTCTTCGGCGTCTGTATATGATCCTTCAGAGAATGACGCTAATTTAGGCAGTTCAGCAGCACAGTGGGAGCTCTACATAGGTTATTGAGTCCTGCAGGTCCCATCAGGAAGTAGAAAGTGACAAACAATAGATTTCCTCCTCAGGGCCCCTTGACATTTCTTATTGTAATTCATATGATTCTGTTTCCCTCACTTGTTTTCTTGCTCTTCCTGTCATTCAACCCTGTCCAATGGGAGGTGTAGCTCAGCCCCCTCATGATGTATATTGACCTGATTCACTTAAATTAGGAAAGTTGTAATACGGGGCTCACAGATGGCTCTGTTCCAGTGAAGTGAGTTTCCATATCATCTTTTCTTTACAACCAGTCACTAGCAGGGGAGCTGCCGCATCACTTTGAGTTTTATTTCTTAGGTCCCTTACATTTAGTACTAACAGACAAATAGCCTCGCCATTCATCTAAATGACCATATTTACCGACCTTGAGGCATCACATATAACTCATTTTCCTTAAGAGAGAATAGAAAATTCTTACTAGAGTCACGATATTTTAAGTTGGCTTTGGGAACTTATTGAACACCCCCAAGACTGAGATGGGGACCCCGTGACTCAGAGTCTGCCAGACTCAACTTTTGCATAAGTCTGTTATAAAACCCTCTACTAGTTAGTGCTTTGTGTTTTATGTACTGACTGAAACAGGTCAGTGAGTGTTGGGTAGGTGATGTGGTGACTTGGACACAAGTATACACCCTTAACTGGAAAAAGTTCAAGAGTTCATCCCTTCTTTTGGTCACTGGAGGGTCAGGTTTTGTCTCTGTGGGCACTGTCATTAAACTTGTCTCATGGTTTTGTTGTTTCTTACTGTCTATTTGGGGGCGGTAGATTTTCTCTAACTCTTTCCATTATCAAGCAAGTCTTCTGTGTTCCTTGAAGGCATTGCCAGTTGGTCTCAGCAGGGTGTCTTCTGGAGGATAGAAATATCCAGAGGGGAGGATCACCATGAGATGTTTCAGGGCACAGTGTTCTTTCTGTCACTCTGGGAGTCAACTTGTCAATGCCTGTCTTGCATTCCGTAGAAGATATTTTTGTGAATTATTTAGAAATACACTTAGAAACCTAATGACCTGGTGCAGCTCAAAAATAATATTTTCTATAGTAGAAACTGAGTTTCATTTTTTCCTATTGGAAATGACACTACAGCATTGTTTGTCAGATCAATTATATTGAATATCTGATATCAGTGTACTAAGTAGTGTCCAAGTAGAGGCACAGCTTTATTAATTCCCTATGAATTTTTATGAATTTCCTTGCTTCCCACCAGATATCCTTTCTTTTTCATCTGACCTGTCAATGCTTTCATATTGCCTTGCTTCTATCTCCAACCCAAGTCTCCCTTGCTCTCATCTTTCCTTCCTTTCTGCAATCATTCCTTCCTGCTACCTTTTCTTCCTTCCTTATCTCCCTTCATCTCTCTCCTTCCCCAGGCTTACCTTCAGATCCTCTTCCTCCATACTTCCTCCATTAACTCTGTCCCAGCCACTGTCCATAGAAACCACAATCCACCTCTCCCTGCCTCCTTCCCTGCCTACATTCCTTCCCTCATTGCTACCTTCCCTCCTGTCTTCCTTGGCTTCATCACCCCGCTCTTTTCTTTCTATCATTCCTTCCTTCCCTCTCTTTCTTACCTTCCATAACTTTCCTTCCTATTTTTACCTTACTTAGCTCTTGATTTATGGTACATTACCTTTTATCTTTTTTTTCTCCTTTTTTCTTCACCATTATGAACACTGTGGCAACTTGCTACTACTAATCTTTGTGGAGCACTCTTTTCCCATGTCGCAAAAAGGACATACTCATGTCTAAGATATACTTTGGTCATTGTGCACATCCTGTTTTATATAGGTTACCCACCACAACCAGGATAAGGACAACTTGATCATCATTGTGCTAGACATGCATATGTGTAGAGGCCAGCTTTATGAACACTGGAGCTAGAAGTAAACAAGGTACCTAGAAGGGACTGGATAGAAATAGGGAAATTGCCAATCGTTCACCCATGACTTGCCTAAGTTTCATAGCCTTTGGAATACCCCAAGGTCACATTAAGATTGAAGCACATGTTTGTTTGTTGATCTCTTTCACTAAGGTACAAGTACTGGAGGAATTGGCTCATTTGTGGCCCCAGCTTGTGAGTCATTTGCATTTGAAAATAACCTATTATATGTGCATTAGACCTATATTTCAACCAGCGGTCAATGGGCAATATTGCTAACCTCTTAGATAAATGGATGGAAATGCCTTGAGAAGATTGGGTTTTTACAGCCCAAGAGGTAGTCTCAACATATTGATGTCTGAAAATATGAGAAGAAGCCATCCCCGGGCCATTCCCATTTTATGTTTTGAACCCAAAAATTGTCGGAAGACCAAAAACTCCTTTCTCCCCTTGTGTTTGTAGTTGCTGAGTCACCGACAAAAATTAAAGGAACCAGCATGAGCTGCCAGGATAGAGACAACACTAGCCGGCACTGAAGCCATGATTTTATTTCTCCATTAGTGTCCTGATCTATCACTCCTGGAATAATACATAAGCCCCTCAGTGCAGAGCAGCTGTAACCTAACAATTAGCCAACAGATTCCCTTGGAAGAGGGCCAAGAACTCCTGGATGGAGGGCCTGAAATCCCATTTCCGAAGTCAGTACTGTGCAGGTAGAAGAACAGAGATCCAGTCCTGAACTTCCTCAGAGGAAGTTGCTCAGAGGAGACTTGAACCTGATTGTTGCTGCAGGTTGTTGGGGGATAGGCTTGAGGTTGGGGGCAGGATGGAGCCGCCCGAAAATTTTTTTGTGGGGCCAGGTGCTGGCTCCTCTGCCAGTTTACTGAAATCTGGTGGCCACAGTCATTCAAAGTAGATCTGAAATTTGTAACACAATGCTTCCCGTTTTTACAATGGGGACAAATTTCACTCATAGTTCTTCTCCTTTTCTGATTAGGTCAGTGAGCCATTAAGTGGTCCATTTGTCTTCAGGAAAAACAGATGCCGGGAATCCCAGCAGTACATAGATGTCCCCGTCGCCTTCTCCCCATACAGTGCATGTGTAAGAACTCTGTCACAGTCAGCCCTTGGAGCCCTGCAGCCAGCGTGAGGCCCTGAACATAGGATGGCCCAATGTCTGCACAAAGTCGAATATAGTCATTTATTCCTCCTTTTTTCTTAGAAGGCCTGACGGCTGCTTGGCAATTTGGGCATAAAGTTTTAGTAGCCCAGGTTTCAAGAATGACTTCAGTGTGCTGGGAATATGGCCTATTGGCAAGTGTGCTTGCCTCATATACATGAAGCCCTGGGTTCTATTCTCCAGCACCACATATATAGAAAATGGCCAGAAGTGGCGCTGTGGCTCAAGTAGCAGAGTGCTAGCTTAGAGCAAAAAGAAGCCAGGGACAGTGCTCAGGCCCTAAGTTGAAGACCCAGGATTGGCCAATGAATAAATAAATAGATAAGAATGAC
The DNA here is from genome assembly GCF_023159225.1 of Perognathus longimembris pacificus. NCBI lineage: Eukaryota > Metazoa > Chordata > Mammalia > Rodentia > Heteromyidae > Perognathus > Perognathus longimembris. Next base: position 31,843 of record NW_025959606.1, read on the forward strand.
TTGAGTAAACGGCACTGTAGGGCCATATTGAACACAAGCATTCTTTAGATCTCTTATTGGTTGAAATGGCAAAGCCTGATGAACCCTTTTGTTATCTTCATCCTGCCTGTCAGGGAATAAATGAAAACCAGGAATGTCCTCCCTTCTTGAGCAGCCTGAGCCAAGGAAGTGTGCCACGCTTACGGCTAGGAGGGCCAGGAGCCTTTACCAGCACACGCTGAGATGGTACTAGCTGTGAGACTCTATCAGGCGGAGGTTGTGGTGGGAAAGGATCAAAGACCGCCAGGATTCTGGGCAGAGCCCACAAGTCTCTCCCTTTACAGGAGATTGCTGTTTTGGATGATATTGTGATTCCAAAATTTTCTCCACATGGGTCAATCTGTCTTTACTAGGCTCATTACATAATTTTTTCTCAGTGTCTGAGCCATCTTAGTCTTCCTTTTATCTAGCCCAGTGGGTTGAGATGTTTTTTAATTTTCTCAGCTCTTCCCATACAGCTGCATAAGCTTGGGGGTTGGGTGATGCTCATCAAGTCCCTGTTCAGTTTCTCTGATCGACTGTTTGAACCTAATCCGTTCATGTCTACAATGGCATTATTTGTAACGGATTGAGATTACGACCATAACCTACTTCATGCCACACTACTTCCTCTTTTGTTCTTGTTTATTTTATTTTTTCCGTTATTGTCAGAGTGATGGACCGAAGGATTAGAGGTTCATAAGTGAGTCAGTAAGTATATATCTCGTTCATCATTTTCCTCCTCCAACACCCCCTTTCCAACTCCTTTGTCTCTTTCCCCCTGAGAAATTGTAGAATTGGTTTACACAAATGTTTGTGTAAATTTTGCTTTTGGAGGCATTTGTACTTTTAACCTTTTGCCCTTGATTTCTGCATAACCTGTCCCTTTACTAGTGTTTATACAAGAATCAAATTATTTACTCTTTTCTTTCACTAATTTGTGGGGCAACTGTATATACAAGTTTGTCTGACCAAGATGAATTTAGCCAAGCTAATATTTATTGAATGGTTCCAGTAATATAATGAATTATGTACTTCCCAACCACAACACTGCAAGGGGATCACCAGTACCCAAGGTGTGTACAATTATGTTTGGAGACTGTGTAAACGAATCAAGGAACCCTTCCCTTGAGATTTCCTTTTTCATTTTAGCTCAATATTTTTCAACCATGAACTATCTATTATGATCTCTAAATTGTTTTCCTAAAATCAACATCTTTTCCCACTGCACATATAGGTCC